>NC_057811.1:444999455-445262677 GCF_018294505.1 Triticum aestivum | reverse complement strand
AGCCGCCGGATGTTTAGGTACTATCTCTGCGTAGATGGGGACAATGAAACCTAGCATATTCTTCACCCCTTGATTGATGGTTCCTTGCAGCAGTTTGGTCTGCTTGCTGGTTGTGGAAGATGTATTTGGTGAACTCAATGTCGCAAGTTAGAAACCTTGGTAGGACCTTCTCTTGGTTGTAACTAACTAGAAGAGCAACTTCGACAGGAAATTGAGTACTTTACCTGTTAAGGAATTCAGATAAACTGATGGACTTTTCTAGTAGTAGGCTAGTAGCCGCCGGATGTTTTAGGTACTATCTCTGCCTAGATGGGGAGAATGAAACCGAGAATTTTTCACCCCTTGATGGATTGGTGGTTCCTTGTAGTTGTTGCATTTTGGTCTGCTTACTAGTTGTGAAAATACAGTATTTGATGAACTGAATGTCGCAAGTTGGAAACCTTGCTAGGACCTGCTCTTGGTTGTAACCAATTAGAAGAGAAACTCTAGCAGGAAATTGAGTACTTTGTCTGTTCCTATGGCTCATAGATACTATATGAACATTACGGAGGATCTATGTTAACCTAGCCTTAGTTACAGCAGTACCGGGGATACATTTAGTAGTATTATAGTGGCTACTTCAATTGGTTCGCTTATTGATATACCACTACTTCAATTTGTTGACTTTACTGAAATCCTGCTATCCTTTGTGTTTGGCCTTGAAATTGGGTTATGAACTTTGAACTGTTTACCTTGTGTTGCACGCCATGAACTCCATTAATCTGTGGCTTGTGTATCTGTGTCTCCATCTAGATTTCAGGACGAGATAAATTCTTGAGGGTTATTGAATTTCTTCGTCGACAACTTCATCAGGATACACTGGTAGGAATATAGTCGTGAGTTTGATGCAAATTTAATCCATGACACCCTAGGTTTTCACTGACAGTTTTCTATGTTGCCCACAGTTTGTCTATGTCAACAGTTCGTTTTCTCCAAGCCCAGACGAGCTGATAATTGACTTGTATAATGTAAGATTCTGGATTCTATCTACTTATTAACATATTTTATTACATCTCCATCCTTTAATGATTAATGTGTACACTCATGTATGATGTATGTTTATGTCATCAATTAGCACCTGAATAATTCCTTTCTTGGGAAATCATTTATTTAGTATCACCCCGAAGATTGACACTCTAGGATTTGTCAACCTTTTTATGTGATTGTCACCCTTTGTCTTAATGAGCCACATTCCACTGAGACACAGGGTAATGACTCCTAGAGTGTCTATCACTGGATTGGTTAATTGGCGACTAGTTGTATTTCTTTCTTAAATCTCTAGTTGGCAAACTTACATAATACAAAGTCTTAGATCTTTATATCTGCCCAAGAATGTGTGGTTCGTATGCATATACTATATTTTTCATGGATTCCTTAGTTTCCAAGCATCATTTGTTGTTGCCATTGACTTTCTGTTATTTCAGAAGGCATATTAATGAAGAAGAATGCTGGTCATGTTCTTATGTTATAACTCTGCAGAATTTTGCAATAGACGGGAAGCTTGTGGTAAACTATGCTTTGTCGGCAGCGTGGGGTTAAAAGATTGGATTTGCGGGAAGAATCGAAAAGGCTGTTTGAAATTTGACCATTTTACCGTGTATAGCTGGAGTTGTAGTTGGTCAGTCAAAGAGGCACTAGCTCTCATATGTTGATGAAAGTAAAGGTTCTTGCGAGACTGCCTTTTCTGGCATTGAACTGTCCAAGTGCCTCTCTCTCTCTCCCTCTCTCCCTCCCTCCCTCCCTCCCTCTCAGTATGTTTATTGGTTCTTGATTCATGTCGTGTGTGTGATAGGGCCTAGAGGAACGGGATTTTTACCTAGGAGCAAATTTGGGTTTTTAATCGTAGATTGGATTTGGTTCAGGGCGGCGATGGTATTTTTTCGTAAGTTTTCTTATAGTGGTATTTATATTTGCTCTGTCGTGAGTTGTATTTTTTCTTCTCATAACAGGGTACTGAACCACTTTGAAGTTGTACGAAAGAAATCGTTTTGCCAATAAGGTTTTGGGGGTCAAATCAATGGCTGGGATTAAGTTTACTAAGGGTTATAATTTGTTTACTAAGGAGTAGGTTAGTACTGAAAAAATGTTTAGGATTATAAAAATCTGACGGTTGTGGTGTACGAACCAAAAGAAGGTCCATCAAATATACCTTTTTGATCTTTTTATAGTGCATCTCCTTTTTTTTTGTGGTATTGGGTTTTTAATATGTACTTCCTCTGCACCAAATTAATTAGAGTTCTAGGTTTGTCCTAATTTACAAAGTACATTAACATCTACAACACCAAATTACTTGCATTTGGTGTTTTTAAAAATATTTTTTCATTTCATATATAATTGATGTTGTAGATCTTAGCTTTTTTTTAGACTTGGTCAAACTTTAAAAAGATTGATTTAGAACACACGCAAAACTTCAATTAATTTGAAACAAAAGGAGAAATAGGTATACACTTGACAAAAGATAGATATGCATCTTGTAGATCTTGGGGTTAGGGCAGATGTCACACACTCACATGCCTCTCTACTTATTCAAATGTTTCGACAGCTTGATTCCCGCATAATTAATTTGCCGTGAAACGTTTAACTTATAGTGCTACTATTCACCTCCGTGGTTGTGTGTTACATATGCAAGGATGAACTTGTCAACTGTGCAAAAAGGAAATAAATTTTAAAACATCAAGAAAAGAACAAATTTGTGAGAAAAAGGGACAAGCCCAACGATGTATGCAGCCCCGTGCAAAAAAGAATAGAAAACACAAGAACTCAAAAGGAAAAATCTACATGAATCTTTGCATAAATTCAAACAGTTAGAGCAACTCCAAAGGCCGACCCATTTCGTTCGCCTGCGTCCGTTTGAGTCGGTACGGACAAAAGTGGCGGCCCAACGCGCCGACCCAAACCCAAATCACGTCCGTGTCGTGTCCGCGCCGATGTATTTGCGGCCCAAATTTGCGCCTCAAATGCGTCGGCGCGGACGCCGAACAGACGCTTCGCGCGCCTTCTCGCTATCCGCCGCATCCCCACATGGCGGCCGTCCAACTACCCGCTGCCCACGCGGTCAGCTTAATTTATGACGACGGGCCCACGCGTCAGCGACGGCGCTCGTTCTTTTTTTAAGCCGACCGTGCGGCGGGGCCGTCCTCATCAAACTCGCCGTCCACATCTGCCAACCTTTGCTCCCTCGTCGCCGGCAAACCCTAGCCACCACAACCACAGCGAGATGGGCCTCTTCTCCGGCGCCAGCGGTAGCAAGGCCAAGGGCAAGTCCCCCGCCACCCCTTTCCCCTCGGAGTTCCTTCCGCCTCCGCCGGCAGAGGCAGCGCGTGAACGTGCCAGTGCACCAGGCGGAGTGGCACTGGCAGCACCGCCAGCCTCTGCCGTATCCCGACGTGACGCTGCCGCACGACTGGCATGTGGATCCAGATAGGATCCCATTGCCGGCGGCGCCGCGGACGGCTTGTGCTCACGCGGAGGAGGTGCAGCACCGGCGGGCGCTACTGACGCCGGAGCAGCGCCGCGACCCCGCCTACGCAACCGACTCGCCCAACTGGGCGAGGTGGTTTGCCTTCGAGCACGAGGAGGCGAGGCGACGGGGCGTGCGCGAGATCGACCGGAGGTCGCCGCCACCGGCGCTCGTCGTCCGCGAGGAGGACCAGGCGGCGGAGGACGCCTACCAGGCGGCCCTTGCGGCCGTCTACCGGGAGAGCGAGGAGGACGAGCGGCGCAGGGCGGAGGCGGAAGAGGAGGCTCGGTACGAGGCGGCAATGGCGCAGGCCCTTGCCATCTCCGCCGTGGGCGACAGCGTGGTGCCGCCGATGGCCCCGCCGTCCCCCATCAAGCCGGAGCCGGAGCGGGAGCCGTCCCCCATCGAGCGCTACTCCTGGATGGGAGTAGTGCGCGAGTGGGTACGCGTGCCGCCGGTCTGGATGGGAGCGACGCCGGCGCAGGAGCAGGCGTACCTCGAGCCCTGGCGCAAGATCAGGCTGGCCGAGGAGCGCCGTCGTGGCGAGTACGAGGAGATGCTCGAGCGCGACCTCAAGGAGGAGCGGCGCGAGGCCGAGGAGGAGGCGCGCTAGCCCGCGGCTGCACAGGCGGCCGCACCCCCCCGGGCCGGCACTGCCTGCGCCGGCATAGCCCGACATGACGGCGCTCTGGAACACGGCGTTCGCCTGGGCCGGGCCGGCGCCGACGCTCATCGACCTCACGGACCCCGAGGACGACGACGACGCCTAGGGCAGGCGCCGCCTCGTAGTTTAGGCTGTTTTCATTTTTTTTAAATGCAAATGTGGACGCGTGGACTCTCGCCGGCCTTCGTGGCCGGCTTTAATGTTTAATTAATGTTGTCTCTCTTTTTTAATATGCATGCGTTCATTTTTTTTTGCGCCGTTAAAATGGGTTTAGGCCAGCGTTGGGCGCACGCGCCGACCCGAATGCGGAAGTGGACATCCGTGTCCATCTGGCCAACCCAAACGGACAAAAAACGGACGAAATCGCCGTCCATTTGGGTCGGCCCGTTGGAGTTGCTCTTATATTAACAAGTCCATATTACTTCCCTCAAAAAAAAAACAAGTCCATATTACCAGGAAGAAAATCCATTTACTAGCATCCATGTCACAGATCTTGGGGCGCGGCCGGACAAATTTGACCGGATGCGGACGCCAATAGGGTGTGTGTCACTCTCTCCCTCTCTGTAAAAAATGGTGGGTGGCACACATTCACACGTCTGTGCTTATTACTTCCTTCGTTCCTAAATATAAGTTTTTAAAAAGATTTCACTATGGACTACATACAAAGAAAATGAGTAAATCATACTCTAAAATGCATCTATATACATACGTATGTGGTCCATAGTGGAATCTCTATGAAGACTTATATTTAAAAAAGAGGGAGTATTATTGAAATGTTGCGTCAGCAAGATCCCCACATAATTAATTTTCTCGTGAAGCGTTTAAACTATACTTACTGCTACTATCGATGCCCGATCTAGATCTAACCAGCTGAGTTCAAAGAAAATATCTAGTATCAGCTCCGTGGAGGTGCCCGTCCCTATATCACACCCCCATCACCCAGTTGGTGAACTCACTCCAGCAACCATATCCCTTCTCCTGCCCCGGACTCCTGCAGCATCTGAAGCTCGCCTTCGCCACGCATGCAGGTAACCACGATATTTTCCTTGCTAAGATCTTATCAGAAAAACAAGCTGGGTGTTGTTCTCTCGTAGTGCTAGCGAGCTCTAGCTTTGAGGGCCCGATTCTGCATCGTGGTTAGGAGGATGTTTTGGTAGAATCCTCCGTATGCTTGCCTGTGTCGCTGTCCTCTGTGAACTGGTTACCACCAGTTGCTGTGCTTCCAGCTTGTTATCCCCTCCAAATAAGATGTCAACGCCTCAAGGGCCTCGGCAGATCTAGTTGCGGTGGGGAACGATAGCAAGCGAAAGAAAAATTGTTGCTTGGTCCAGGAACGAGATATGCTTGCTCGATCTATTTCACAGTAATGATGTTCATGTTTATTAATTATTTTTGTAAGGTGTCTAGCTTTGTGAGGATTTGAGGCTTTGTTTGGGGGTCGTTCTTTTCAGAGATGGTCAACACCTCATGTTGCTCCCACAGTATAGGCTAGATACGCCGACTGTGCTGCCATCGGTGTACACCGAGCAGCTGGGAGTTTCTTTTCAGTTTTCTCCGGTGGCTGTGGCCTTGAGGGGTGGTGCGCTGAGCCTCTGATTAACAGAGGAAGAGCCTGTCACGTGGTATACATGCACCCTAGTTAGACTCTGTCGGTTCACATCGAGGCGTATTTGAGTATATATCCAGGCCAGCCCCATGGAAACTAGAGTTCTGTTATGGAACCTCTTCTATGTGCAGAACAGAGGAGTGATTATTGCATATATAATACTTGAGTGATTCAGGAGTTGAGTTTAGTAGCCTTATAAACCGTGTATGTTTTGATTTACCTTTGTTTGCAGGGTACTACATGAAGTGACCTAGAACACATGGAAGGGGATAAGTTCCAGGAAGAGATCGAATGCCTCATGGAGGTGAAGCACAAAAACGTCGCACGGTTTCTAGGATATTGTGCCGACACGCAAGGGAGAGAGGTAGACTTTGAGGGAAGCTTTGTAATGGCAGATGTACGACGACAGTTCCTCTGTTTTAAGTATCGACACAAAGGTAGGAACATGTGATGACATCTTTTTTGGGGTCATAATTATTGGTTCCCATCTGGTAACAACAATTACTGTGGTGCCATATACTCCAGCATATGAAACTAAAGTACTTCAACTATCTAGAATACTAACTCCTCTATCTTCTCTTTGTGTATAGATACACACAGTGGAGTTGAATGGAGAGAGCACTATGAAATAATCAAGGAAATTGCAAGGGTTTATGGTACCTTCACCGTAATCATATTATTCACTTGGACCTAAAACCTGATAATATATTGTTGGATGATAATATGGTACCGAAAATAGCTGACTTTGGTCTCTCAAAGTACTTTCGTGCCGGATTATCATTTCAAAATTTGGATGAACATCGTAAGTTGGCTAATCTCTTGAAATCTTGATCTTTCCGTTAGCCATATATGAATCCTATTGCATATTTTTGTATTCATCCATCAATTTTCTTGCAGGGGTTATTTGGCACCAGAATTCTACGGTGGAAAGCTCACATTCAAGTCAGACATATACAGTTTGGGTGTTATAATCATAGAGATATTAATATGCCGTATGAAATATACCAAAGACTGCTCTGCTTTGAGTATATACCCAAAGGGTATCTTTATGATTATATCACCGGTCACATTCAAGTCAGACATATACAGTTTGGGTGTTATAATCATAGAGATACTAACATGACATATGGGATATACCAAAGATTGCTCTGCTTTGAGTATGTATCTAAAGGGAGTCTTCATGATTATATCACCGGTACGATCACCATACCATCTCTCTTTTTTATCAATAAAACTAGCACATTATCTCATGTAACCGTGTGGGAAATGTCTTTAATCATTTTCAATCTTTTTGAGACACTATGGTGTAACAACATTTTGTAAGAACATTAACTAGACTATCAGGCTACCCGCAAAAAAAAACTAGACTATCAGGCAGATGTATTGTTTCTATGAGATCTTGGATTGATGTGTGTAATTTAAGTTCATGTCATGAGTTGAACAATCATCCATTTGTAAAGATCCCACAAATGTACATGACATAGGTTCAACTATTATCATTTGCGACATGTTCATATACAGTCACGATGATGTATACATACATGCAATGTTGTGAAGATCTATCAGCATGTGGTCATTAATTCATTCATTATAAGATGGTCCACCATGGTCAAATGTTTTGTCTTCTCCTTTCGTTTTCTTGCTATCTCTGTTTTTACCATCATAATAGAAGATTTGGTTCAAGCATCAAAAGCATATAATAGAAGTTCCATATAATGGAAGTTACTTGTTGTGTTGTATCTCTCTACTATTATAAGGACTTCAAGTATCTCAAATACTAAACATACTTTCATGTCATCCTATTATAGATGCATCTCGTGGACTTGAATGGGGCAAGAGGTATCTAATTATTAAAGGAATTTGTGAGGGCTTATATTACCTTAAACAAGAAAGTATTATTAACTTAGATCTGAAACCAGCCAATATATCGGTGGACAACAATATGTTGCCCAAAATTGCCGACTTTGGTCTCCCAAGATGTTATGATGAAAATCAAAATTGGATCAATGTAAGCCGGTTAAGTCTCTCAAAGCTCATCAATGGTGGCTTTGTAGTGGTTTATAAGGTATGCTAACTCTCAACTACTCTTGGTCTGATAGCTGAGTTCATGCTTTATTAGTAGAAAAGTTGAGCTTATTCTAGCAAGGCATGTTGGCTGCAGGGAATTCTTTAAAATGGGGGAATCGCTGTGAAGAAGCTTTCCAACATGTCTTATATTCATGATAGCGAATTCGAGTGAGAGGCTGAATGTTTGATGAAGACCAAGCACAAAAAGTACGGTTTATGAGTTATTTGGCTATGCACATAGGGAAATGGCTTCCTACGAGGGAAAAATTTCCATGGTAGATGTACAACAAAGGTTGCTCTGCTTTGAGTATCTACCAAAAGGAAGTCTTCGTGACTATATCACCGGTAGGATCACACAGCACATAGCATGCTTTTCATCTTCGTTTTCTTTCTTTTGATCATCCACAATCGGAGTAGTACTAGTATATAAGTATATCCTCTCGTCTACATCTAGCTAGATTTTAAAGATTACGAACTTTAAGTATCTCAAACAATAACCTGTTTTAATATCTTCTCTTCCATGTGTAGAATGCTTATGGATATGAATGGAGAGAGCGCTGTAATATAATCAAAGGAATTTGTGAGGGTTTAAGTTATCTCCACAAGAACCATATTGTTCACTTCGACTTAAACCGACAAATATACTTTATGGAATATAATATGGTTCCTAAAATAACTGACTTTGGTATCTCAAGATGTTTTGATGAAACAAGGCCGTGTTATTACTTCAAAAGTGATGGGATTAGTGTAAGCCGGCTAAGCCTCTCGAAAGCTCTCAAGCTCTTTTTTTCAGGGTTCACTTTTAAATTATGTATTCATTATCTTCTCATTTCATGTAGGGGATATGTTTTACTAGAAGTTCTTTTCAATGGAATAATCACATTCAAATCAGACATATACAATCTTAGTCTATATATCAATAATTATGGAGACATTGATTATGATGAAGTGGTATTTTGAAGTTGATTATGTATGAATTTATATCACCCTTCAATGATAAAATGTTCAAATACTGATGCCATGCCTTTTACTTATGCATACTGTTGGAAGCACACCCAGCAGCCCTAAGCACAAATTAGCTGCAAAAGACACAACAGACTTATTGTAATGTAAACCTATAGTTTTGCAAAGGGGGTAAAATGAACATTCTTTAATACAATTTGACACTACTTTATCTCTGTTTCTTTTTAATTTTACCGAACAGTAGAACACAGATTACATGGTGCAGTTTTTACATTTTTGTTATAAATTATTGTTAGTTTGATATTGTAATTTAGTAATTTATGTGGTTTGCACATTAACATCATATTTATGGGGTTCGTATGCAAAAGATTACACACTTAATTGCTGATTACATAGATGTTGATCCTTTTCATTAACCCACATCTCACTGTTGCAATTGAGCAGGTACTCAAAATTTGGAGGAATAGATTGGACAGATCACTGGGAGGTAGACGACTGGAACGAGTATGCTCTGAGTGATGGAGTGCATTGACACCGAGGCAGCGAGGAAACCAAGTCCTTAGCATATGAGCAAGCATCTCAGCCGCCGGAGGGGTCAATGCTCGTCAATGTGGATGCAGCGATCTTCTCCCAATCTGCAAGAGCGGGCTTTGGTCCGGTGATACATAATCACCTGGGAAGGGTGCACAGGCGGTGAACAGAGGCTACTTCGAAAGAGTTCAAATTCTTGAAGTAGCAGAAGCCATGGCACTTCGTCAAGTCTTAATCCTTGCCAATAAAACTGGTATAATGAAGATCATGCGATTGCCTATCATTGGGTTTAGGTTTTGATAGGTCCCCTACTAGAGCCATAGTCCATGGTATTAGAAAATGTGCCACAAAATTTGTATCTTGTACTTTTATCCATGTCAATCGTTCTTGTAGGCACTAGGCAGCACATGTTCTGGTATCCATGTCAATCGTTCTTGTAGGCGGCATATGTTCGGCTAAATCGGCAGTTGGCTTAATGGGTTCCCTGATGTAATAAGGATCATTATATGTAATGAATCAGTTATGAATGAATAAAAGGGTGCAACTGCCCATTACCTTAAATAAAATGCTACTTCCTGCAAGAGAAAAGAAAGAAAACGAGAACCTAAGTACAACAACAATCGTGTGACTTCACGGTACTTGGTAACGATGAGAAGTGACGAGCAAAGAACACGGACACTATTACTACGGTGAACAGCAACTGTGGGAACAGTGTCACTATTTTAGAGAACAACCCGTCACAGGGACACTACTTCGTTTGTTTTATTTCTTCTCCATTTTCTCTCTGCAAAACCCGTCAAGCACATGCTGGAAGCAGGGACAGGACAGAGAAGCTCCCAGTGTGTTGCAGTATCTCCTGCCATTGTTTATTTTATTCCAATAATGTGTTGAAATTCAGCCTTTGTGCTTGCTCCCATGTTTCATTGCACTGCTCAGGCTCTCTTTGGACTGATAGTCTGTATACCAGCAGAAATAGCCTTTGGAGGTCGGCCTCTATGGAGGCCTCCAAATTTAAAATTCAAATTTCATCAAATTTCATATTTTTACATTTCAAAAAATTCTGATTTTTTTTATAGAGATACATGAAGGCATAACGCACATGTGTGTAAATTTTTGGGGCAAAATACACATGAGGGCTGTAAAAAAATATGGGGCTTTTAAACACAGGATACTATTCATCCTCCCACGTATACCTGGCCATCCCTCGGGCCGGGCCAACCAAAGCCCGACGCAAAAAACCCAAGCCCAAGCCCGGCCCGGCCTGGCTGTCGGGCCCAAGCCCGGCCCATCACGCTAAAAGCCCATCGGGCCTCGGGCCACGGGCCGGGCCTCTTCCTTAAACGGCGAAAACGACGCGCTCGGGCCCGACAGGCACGTGCTTCGGGCTCAAAAACTAGGCCCGAGCCCAACCCGTGGACAAGGTCGGGCCGACCGGGCCGGGCTGCCCATGGCCAGGACTACTCCCAGGCCATGAATTTGTCTTTTTTGTACAGGTCGCATTTCAACGTATTTTATCCTGAATTTTTACACACATACACTTAACATCATTGTTTACTTGAACAAAAAATTTAGATTTTTTTAAACCGAAAAGTTTGAATTTTGATTTTTTTTTTCAAAAAAAAAGGCCTCCATGGAGGCCGAGGGCCAAACGTCCGTTCTCGTATACCAGTGATTTATCTAATATAATCTACTACCTCCGATCCATAAAAAGTGTCACAACTTTGAACTAACCCTAGTTCAAAACTACTTTAAAACCACGTCACTTATTTTGGATCAAAGGGAGTAATATATATGAGGTGGATTGTGATGGGTTAACCTGAAAAATCATGCTAGAAAATCCCATTAGAATGGAGAAACATACAACCATTAATCGAACAGTCATTAAAATAGCGGGTGATTGATCACCATGGCGAGGTCTTTTTTCCCTTCTCTTTTAGTTCTCTTTTTATTTTCTTCTTTGGTTGTGTGCATCCTGAATGTTTTTAGGTATCTTGTTGATGCAGAGGCCGGGTGTAATTGATATCTGTTTGATATTAATATATTCCCCTTTTCAGAAAACTCATCAAGATAGAACTTGGATCTTCTTTAACCTAACAAAACATCATCTAAATTGTTATGTTTAGCATTATAAGCGATCAATGTTTTAGATGTACTTTACATTCCGTTCATGTCAGTTCCTCCCTTCCTTCTTCTTCTCGCACTCGATCTGGCCCATTCCGATGGGTGGAAGACTACCAGATGCGATTGTGCAATGCGTGTGTCGATAACGAAGGCTTTGTCTTGAAGCTTCCGCATCATGTCCACCTCATGTGTGCTCTAAGTGAAAGCCTCGAATCCAGCCTTGGATCGGACTACAACAATGCCATTATGTCGTTACTTAATCGGGATCTTACTCTTGGGGTCAATAACCCGTTCTTGGTTGTGTATTGCTCATATACACTCATGTGTACTTCTGTACTTGAATAAATTGCAAGGCGCGACTGGCAGTACTTTCCACGATGAATGTGCTTCAACCTATGTCCCCTTTCAAACATTTTATGAAAATTTGACGTGTGCCGCTATGCACTAGTTCAGCAGGTAGCATATGCATAAGACATAGTTTGATAGTAAAATTGATGGAAAACGGGAAGTAAATTTGAAAATAGAAGAAAACTGAAATAAAGATTAAAAACCGAAAAAGAAGAAACTGCTAGCTCGAGGTTTGGTGCGGACACCCGCGTACACTGTTTGGACGTATGGGCACTGGCCTGGGGGACGCACCCTTCGTAGGAGTTAAGTGTCAAATGGGTAGTTAAAACAATGTATTTTGAGGAAAAAGTTTTTGATTTTGACAAAATGGTCATTCATAAATATATTCATGCATGCCTAAATTTATGTTCACTCACAAGAAAAAGAAACAAAAAAAATTACC
The DNA here is from genome assembly GCF_018294505.1 of Triticum aestivum. Lineage (NCBI taxonomy): Eukaryota > Viridiplantae > Streptophyta > Magnoliopsida > Poales > Poaceae > Triticum > Triticum aestivum. The sequence goes on along the minus strand of NC_057811.1, from coordinate 445,250,436 downwards.
AGAAAGTGAAAAATAAAAAACGAACATAAACTAAAAACGAAAAAACGGATCAAAATGCTGAAAAACTGGATGAGAAAACTAGATAAGAAATAGAAAATGAAAAATAGCAGAAAAAAAGAAGAAGAAATGGGCCGACCCATTCGCAATGAGTGTGGAATAGGAGAAATCCTCGTTCAGGCCAGTGATTTGTTCTCTCACAGTCACAGGGCTCCACCAGTAGCCAGCCCAGGCCCAAGTTTATGCCGTGCGCGCTCTCGTTACGTGGGTTGGCCACCGCCGTCCGATCATCTCATCCGGACCCGATCCAACGGCCAGGTTCATCGAAGCTCAGTCTTCCCCGGGAAGGAGCCCGCGACGCCACCGAGCAACCGCCTGTTCCCCCTTCGACTCCCGTCGCCATTTCCGACCCCCCCCAAACCTCCTAGATTTTCAAATCCGCACCGCCATTCGCCTCCCCCGACCCCCCTCCTCCGCCCCACCCCCACCGCGGACGCGAGGCTCCCGCGAATCCGGCCCACCGCGAGGCGATGGCGTCGGCGAGGCTGAGCCCGAACGGCGTGGGGGCGGCGCTGGCGGGGGACACGAACCTCCGGCCCATCGTGCAGGTCGTCAACCTGCGCTGCGTCAACGTCGACGGCAAGGGCACGCCCCGGAGCGACCGGTGGCGCGGCCTCGTCTCCGACGGCGCCGAGACCTGCCCCGCGATGTTCGCCGGCCAGCTCAGCGACCTCGCGCGCTCCGGCCTCATCCGCCGCGGCTCCGTCGTGCAGCTCGACGAGTACGTCATCAACATGGTCGGCGGCAGAAGGTTCGCTCCCGCGTCCCTCAGCGTACCCTAGATCGATGCTCGATTGTTTGCGCTTGCGATTGGGGCGGTTTCGGCTAGGGTTCGTGCCCGCGCGCGGGTTCTCGCTGGGCATGTGTGGTCGCGGTCTGTGATTCGCTGTGATTTCTGTGCCTGTAAGTGTAGTCTAACTGGTCCCTGCGAGTTGCTGTCCCTCAAATTGATTAGGGGTCTCGCTTTAGATTGATACTTTTCTAACTGCGTCGGAAAATTCAGTGTACGCTGATCCTGATACTCATGTTATGCTTCCTTAGGTACTACTTCGTAGAAGTGAACTAGGTCTCTTCCCTCTAGAATAACAGTACTCAACCAGTGTGGCGTCGAAATTTTGTTCCTCTGACCTGCTGCTGATTGAATTGGATTCTGTAATCTGGAATATAGTAGATATCTGTGTACCAACTGGAATGTGTAATTAAGTTGTGTTGTGAGGTATGATACAGTTTGGTGTTTGTGTAAAAGTTAGTTCATTGGATTATATTTCTGCTACTCATAATGGTCGCAAAATCGTAGGTCTGGCTATGGCGCTGTGTGTTTCTGGCTGGTTAAATGATGTTATTTTCTGAATAAACGGGAGAGGAGGTCCTCTACCTTGAATTTCATAAAACACTAAATATAAGAGATAAGAGTCAAATAGACTGGGAATAAGCCTGCAAAGAGAACTGACATTATGGTCGTTTTGATGATTAGAAGAAGTTTGTTGTGTGCTTTGTTTCATTTAGTTAGTTATGCAGCAAGTTGTTGCTATATACTCCAGTCGACTGGTCATGATGCTGTGCATCAGCTAGGTTCCTTGTTTACTGATTGGGTCATCAGGTGCATGGAAGTTTGATTTGATCACTGTAGTTTACGTCATGGTCATAGATGTAGGTGTCTTTATCTGGTTGAATCATTTAGTGGTTTGTGTCATTCAGCTTTACCCACTTGGTTCAGCAGTATACTTGATGATACAAGTTGTCATTTACCTATTTTAGCTGCCAATTGACTTTGTTTCATTGTGTCTTTTCTGATCTGCTCGTCAATAAATGCTGCTGGAACATAGTTTGTGAACTGAAATGTGCCATGATTCAAGTTTCTCTGTCATATGTCTTAAGTAACTAGTGCAAATGCAAATTAGTCCTTTTGTCTTGAGGGTATGTGAAATTATTTGTTTTTGTTGAGCTGATTGGTTGAATATCTGTAGGGTTATCGTCGTTCTGAATTTGACAGTTCTTCTTGCGGAGTGTGACATCATTGGCAATCCAGTGATTACTCCAGAAAGTGAATCTTCTAATCAAAACAACCCAAGAGTGGAGCAATTTAACGGAACACGTCAATATGGTTTGGCGGCAGGAAACCCAAGTCCCACAAGGCCCAATGGCAATGTTCCAGTCTTCCAACCTTCGCTGGCAGGGAACTCCTTGAACACAGCCACCAGGCTCAGTGACAAATCTCCAGTCTTCCAGCCAACAGCACAGCCATCTTATCGTCCTGCACCCAGTTACAAAAATCAAGGAGCAATTGCGAAAAATGAAGCCCCTGCTAGAATAATCCCCATATCTTCTTTAAATCCTTATCAGGGCCGCTGGGCTATCAAGGGTAGAGTTACTGCAAAGGGAGACATCCGCCGGTACCACAATGCAAAAGGTGAAGGCAAAGTGTTCAACTTTGACCTGCTTGATTCTGATGGGGGTGAGATACGGGTGGCATGTTTCAACACTCAACTTGATCGCTTCTATGAAGTTGTGGAAGTTGGTAAGGTCTATGTGGTATCAAGAGGAAACTTGAAACCTGTACAGAGGAACTATAACCATCTGAACAGCGAGTGGGAGATTACGTTGGAGAGAGATTCATCAGTGGATCTTTGTCCTGATGAGAACAGCTCAATTCCTTCTCAGCAGTATAACTTCAGACCGATCAGTGAAATTGAGGATACTCCGACCGGTACTATACTTGATATCATAGGTGTTGCTATCTCTGTCAGCCCTTCCACCACAGTACAGAAGAAAAATGGCACGGAAACTCTGAAAAGAATTATTGGCCTGAAGGATATGTCTGGTCGAAGTGTTGATCTAACCATGTGGGGTGACTTTTGCAACAGAGAAGGCTCACAGCTGCAAGAAATGGTTGAACGTGGGGTCTTCCCTGTGCTGGGTGTCAAAACAGGAAGAGTGAATGATTTCAATGGCAAGTGTGTCGGCACAATTTCTTCCTCTCAACTCCTCATAGACCCTGATCTCTCTGAAGCTCATACTCTGAGGCAATGGTTCGACGGTGGAGGAAGGGATGCTTCTACTCAGTCCATATCCAGGGATCACACTCCTGCAGCATCAAGGAACGAGGTCCGAACGACAGTTGCTAAAATCAAGGATGATGGTCTTGGAATGGGAGACAAACCTGATTGGGTTACGGTGAAAGCCTCCATTATATTCTTCAAGAGCGACAACTTCTGCTACACAGCTTGCCCTACCAAGGAAGGTGACCGGCAGTGCAATAAGAAAGTGACAAAGGGGACCTCTGGCTTGTGGGTGTGTGACAAATGCGACAAGGAGTTTCCAGAGTGTGACTACAGGTATCTTCTGCAGCTTCAGATTCAAGATCACTCGGGAACAACTTGGGTGACAGCGTTTCAGGAGACCGCGCAAGAGTTACTAGGCTGCTCGGCGCTAGAACTCATTACATACAAAGAGAACGGAGACCCTCGTTTTGCAGAGACCATGCTCAGCTGTTTGTTCAAGGATTATCTGCTCAGGCTGAAAGTCAAAGAAGAAACGTACAGCGACGAGCGGAGAGTGAAGAACACATTGGTCAAAGTGGAGAGGTTTGATCCTGCTGCCGAAAGTAGATATCTGCTCGATTTACTTTCAAGGTCGGTGGCATCATATTGAGCAGCGAGTTTCGCCCGAAGAGGTGTGGCGGTGTCCATAACATGTTCTCTTTTGCTCGCAAGGCCCAAGGTTTACTTACCATATTAGAGATTCAGGATTTATTCAGTTCATACGGATGTTTTTGATGTGATAGTAACAGTAAGCATGCCAATGTCTCGGCCTATGTAGACTTTCTGTCCTTGTTTAATTTTAACGGATCAATTCAGATCTAGCTACTAAATCATGTTGATGTCTGTGTTATGGCATCCCTGCTTTTTTTAACTTACCAATGCAGTTGGTGGGCACACTGAGCGACGATGGCAAACAACGGCTTGGTTTGTAGCGAGCTCTATGTTCTTTTTTTTTTTTGAGCAGAGCGAGCTCTATGTTCAACACTGTTGCAGTTCGAATCCCGGCATGACACGGTGCACTTCCCGGCGCTAAGACGTCTTAGTTGGGGGCATGGTGTTCGGCCATGATGGCAGCTGAGGATGGTGACGAGTAGTCACATCCAAGGCGTGTCCAAAAGGACCGGATTGTAATCTTGATTATTTGTTTTAGGTCCATTTTCACAGTACACACCCGTGAGAAAAAAGAAGAATTGCAGTTCATTTTCTCCTCTATATAAAATACTACTAAAAGTGTAAAAATAGAAATGATCGAGAAGGCCAATTTGGCTCCCGGGCTCAGCTGCACCCGCTCCTACGAAAAAAATCAAAACAAATACTAGAAAAATTCAAAAAATTCCAATTTTTTTTGTGTGGTAGATAATTTGGTGCGTGAGGTTCGTTGCAAATTTCAACTCGTTTGGACATTTGAGCAGCTCTCTGGAAAAAAGACAAAATCGGGGTGTGTAAAAAAGTTTATTGTTTATGAACTGTTTTGACCCGATTTGTCTTTTTTGCCGAGAGCTGCTTAGATATCCAAATTAGTTGAAATTTGGAGCGGACCTCACGCATCTAATTATCTACCACACAAAAAAAATGAATTTTTTTGAATTTGTTTTGAATTTTTTTTAGCGGGAGCATCTGAGCTCGGGCTCAGATGCGGATTTTCGGAAATGATCCCCATATATATAGTACCGATCGATCTATCAAGAGTTCGTACTAAAACAGAAATTGCTCTGCGTATGACTTTAAATGTACGATTCAGTCCGACCCAGTGATCCCACGATTGCCGCTGATGCAGAGATTTGATCGGAGGGTGACTGAGCAGTGTCGTAGAAAGTCGTACAAATATTCATCGTACGCCTAGCACTGCTCGTACTAAAATAACACTAAATAATTTCAGATTCATAATACTCAATCCAACACAAAGAATCTCAAAGAGTGCCCCAAGATTTCAACCGGAGAAACAAAATACGAGAACGTGCCTCAACCCCTATGCATAGATTACCCCAATGTCACCGCAGGAATCCGCGAGTTGAACGCCAAAACACATATCAAGTGAATTAATATGATACCCCATTGTCACCACGAGTATTCATATGCAAGACATATATTAAGTGCTCTCAAATCCATAAAAGTATTCAATCTGATAACAATGAAATCTCAAAGGGAAAAACTCAATTCATCACAACAAGATAAAGAGGGGAAAACACATTATGATCCGACTATTAAGAAAGCCCGCGATACATCAAGATCGTGACATGTCAAGAACACGAGAGAGAGATTAAACACATAGCTACTGGTACAAACCCTCATCCCCGAGGGTGGACTACTCCCTCCTCATCATGGTGGCCGCCGGGATGATAAAGATGGCCACCGGTGATGATCTCCCCCTCCGGCCGGGTGCCGGAACGGGGTCTAGATTGGTTTTCGTGGATACAGAGGCTTGCGGCGGCGGAACTTCCGATCTAGGGTTACCCCGAGGGTTTTTGGAATATTTGGGAATTTATAGGGCGAAGAAGGGGTGCGGGAGGCCACCAGGTGGGCACAACCCACCTGGGCCCCCAGGTGCGCCCTGGTGGGTTGTGCCCCCCTCGGGGCACCCGCCAGGTGCTGCTCTGGCCCTTCGGATGTCTTCTAGTCCATAAAAAATTCACAAAAAGTTTCGGGGTGTTTGGACTCCGTTTGATATTGATTTCCTGCGATGTAAAAACAAGCAAAAAAACAGCAACTGGCACTGGGCGCTGGGTCAATAGGTTAGTGCCAAGAAAATGATATAAAGTTGCTATCAAATGATTGTAAAACATTCAAGAATGATAATATAACAGCATGAATACTTCATAAATTATAGATACGTTGGAGACCTATCAGTACCTCAGTAGAGAAAGCCGAAAACTGACTGTCATGGTAGGCAAGAGCTGGCCGGCGATTCGGCGACTTAGGATTATACTACAAATCATTTGTCGGGTGGTAGGTGCGACATATGCCAACGGGTGGCTTATCATTGTGGGAGCCAGTAAGACATCGCCGGTGCCTGGAAACGGGATATGGCGAAGACATGCACGCCGGCAAATCTTACCCAGGTTCTGGGCTCTCCGTGGAGATAACACCCCTAGTCCTGCTCTGCGGGGTCTCCGCATGATCACTAGATCAACACAAGTAGCTACAAGTGCTCCTTGAGCTGTTTGGCTAGAGGAGGAAGAAAGGCAAGGCTAGCTCTCCTCTTCCCTCTACGTGGTCGCTAAAACTATCTTAGAGATCAACCCTTTGCATGGGTGCCCTGGGGGGTTTATATAGGCCTACCCCCCAGGGATACAATGGTAATACGGCTGGATGCGGGTCCCAGCCGTCAGTGTCTGTGCTCGCCGGCTTCTCCGCCGGCTGCTGGGGCCCGCCGACTGGTGGGTCCCGCCGGCTGCCGGCCTCTTGGTTGACAGGCCGGCCCCACCGCCCGGGGGCTTTGTCGGCGGCTGGTTACTGTTGCCTCACCCCTGATGACGAGGGCTTTGTCAAGGTAAGCGTGGCTACAGTGCCGCCGCCTGGCGGGCTCTCACTGTAGCCTCACCTCGTCTTGTCTCCTTAATAATGCACATACTTCGAGGGAGGGAGGTAGCCGGCTATTGGGGGCCAGCTACGCCTCAGGCCGACTAGGGGAGGCCGGGCCGCCTTCGAGCGTCTCTCTGGCTGAAGGGGCCCGTCGCCTGCGGGCCGTACTGGCGCCTGTCGTGGGTGACGTCACGGTCAACATGGCAACAGTGCTACGCCGGACGGGGGATGGCTGACCCGTACGGCGCACTGTGGCCATGCATGCTTCGGGATTCGGGGGTGGCAGGCTGTACTGTGGCCACGCCCCGTCTCATCACCGTTATGTGGGCGCAGCCCTGGTGGGTGCAGTCTTGGCCGGCTTCCGGGAGTCGGTCTTCTTGTGGCCGGCTTCTGGGAGTCGGTCTACTTATGGCCGGCTTCTGGGAGTCGGTCTACTTATGGCCGGCTTCTGGGAGTCGGCCATCTTATGGTTATCTTCGGGAAGGTTTTTTGGAGGTCGGGTCGCCTTCCGGTAGTCGGCCTGTGAGATAGCCGACCATGGGAAGGCGGCCCTGTGTTTTGGATACTTGAAGGCCCAATCGGCCTGATAATTTTTCAAAGAGCCAGGGGGAGTCGGTTAGGCTACCCGTGGCCATTTACTCCGACAGTAGTCCCCGAAGCTGGTTGGGCTTCGTGGCTGAGAAGAGGACGAGAAGCTCGGTCAGCTTCCTATCTCGAAGAGCCAGCAGCTAGGAGCCGGCTTCGGTTGGGTACGCCGTCTTGGCGAGATTTTGAAGTCTGAAGGTGGGAGTCGGTTGGTGCGCACGCCGGGTTGCGGGCCGGCCGCTCGCCGCCCGCGTACCACGTGGCATCCTCCGGCTGAAAAAAGCCTGCCAACCCACGCACGCGACGGGACGTCGCCGCAGGCCGGGGGCCCATCACTCCCACGCCTAGGCCCAGGCGCGGATTCTCTGTGGCCCAAAGCGGGCCGCACGCCTTCCGGCGGCAGTTTCTGCACGTCGTTAGGGCGCAGTAATCGCGGAACGTGGGGGAGTGGACGCAGTTAATCCCACGTTCCCCCCACGCCTCGCCTCCTCGGCTTCGCCGCACGAGGCTATAAGTAGGGGGAGGAGGGGAAACGGCAGGCGCTCGCACGCTCCCCTCGCTCCGCCATTTTCTTCCTTTCCTTCTCCGCCGCAGCAGCCCTTCGCCGCCGCGCCGTCCCTCTAGTCTTCGCACTACCCCGCAGCTTCGCCGCCGCGGGGCCGTGATTTCGCCGTCGCCGCGCCCTTTCTCGCCAGCTTCTTGCCGTCATGCAGCACAGCGGAGACTGGGATGGCTCCAACATCCACGCGGACCACATCGACTTCCTCCGCAAGACGCGGCGGATGCCCGGCGAGGACCAGGTGCGGGTCCGTCTTGCGCCGAAGAAGGAGATCACGCCGACGCCGGAGGAAGGCGAGCGGGTAATCTTTTGCTTGCACTTCCTGCGCGGCCTCGGCCTGCCCGCGAGCGCCTTCTTCCGCTCCTTCCTCGAATTTTATCAGCTCCAGCCGCACCACCTCACTCCAAACACGGTGGTGCTGCTGTCCGCCTTCGTCACTCTGTGCGAGGGCTTCCTCGGCGTCCTTCCCACCCTTGAGCTCTGGGGGGAATTCTTCCAATCCAAGCTTGGCACCCGCATGCAGGGCGTGCCAGCTCAGAGCGGCGCCTTCATCGCGGTACGGAGGCCGGCAGACGACAACCCCTTCCCTGCCATCACGCTGATCCAGTCGGTGAAGCTCTGGCAGAAATCGTACTTCTACGTGAAGAACGTCGCCCCGCAAGGCGACTACGTCAATTTGCCGGCTTACGTAGCCGGCCCGCCGGCTGGGAGGCGGCCCCAGTGGTCCTATCGGGCCAGGACGCTGTCGCCGGCTGGAGCCGCCGCCGTCGCCCGACTCCGGGTAATGATCCAGTCGGAGGGCCTGACTGGGTCCGACCTGCTGGCCGCCTTCGTGGTGCGCCGGGTGCTCCCACTTCAAGGCCGCCCTCGTTTGATCAGTCAAATGAGCGGCCAACTCGATCCGAGTCGGATGTGCACCAAGGAGATGCCTCATGACGAGGTGGCTCATATGGTGAACTATCTCGCGAACTGCAAGCTTTCCGCAGAGTGGCAGTTTGGGAAGGAGCCGTACTCCCGTGCCAATCCCCCGCCTATGGTATGCTTTCTTTATCTTCTCTTCTTTTAGTTTTGTCACCAAGTTTTTCTTGGCCAACTCTGACCAGTCGGCACGTCTTGGCGGAAGCCCTCTCCTTCGACCTGCGACCGGGACAGCGAGGGCGGATCGTCAATTTCTCCCCGACCGGGTGGAGCATGACTTGGAGGACCCCGACTTGGGGGCGGCCGCCATGGACGATAACACCGAGGCAGGAGGCAGCGAATCAGGTGGCTCCGGGCTTGGAGCCAGCTTCGACGACTGGCCGGAGGACGACGAGGCAGAAATCGTCCCGCGCCGCCAGCCGGCGTCCGACCATGGCGCGGGTTCCTCCGCCGCGCCGCCTGCTCGAGGCGGCGCGCAGAAGCGCCGGGCCGTGTCGGGCTTGTTCGGCAGTCGGCCGAAGAAGCCCAAGGGCGGGGCGGTGGCGACCAGGCGGGATGAGGCGGCCGTGAAGGCGGCCCGCTTCCGCAAGGTGGTGAAGCAGCCGCAAAAGGTTTCAGCGTAAGTGTCGATTCTCTCGCGTATTCCTTCTTCTTTTCTAGTCGGTTTCTGAATCCTTGTCTTGACTCAAAAAACAGGGCTCCGCTTTCTCTTGAGCGGGTCGCTGCCGCCTCCGTGGTTGGATCGCCGGGAGGATCCGGGAGCACCCGCCGCGTGGACCCCCGCGCCGAGCTTCAAGCGGCGACGGAGCGAAATGCGCGGGAGGAGCGGGAGGCGGAAGAGCAGAGGGCGGCTGCCGCCAAGGCGGCGCAGGAGGAAGCGGAGGAGTCGGCGAAGGCACAAGCCGACGCGGCGGCCAAGGCTCAGGCGAAGGCTGCAGCCGTAGCGGCCGGGGCCTTGCTTGTCACCCCCCTGCGCGCCGTGGCGCCCGAGATCCCGGAGCCCCCGCCGGAGGAAGCCGGTGGCGACCTGCCGGGGATGGAGAGGGAGGAGGACGACATCGTCGTCCAGGAGAGGGAGGCGGCACCGCCATCGCCGACTGGGGCGGCCCAAGGTAGCCGGTCTAACGTGCCGCCTGCGCAATCGGCTGGAGGCGAGCCGGCTGTGAGGACGGACCTGGTGGTCCGGTCGCCATCGCGCCAGCGCGCGGGGAAGGCAACTTCGGCTCCGGACCCGCAGAAGGCCGCGGGCTCCAGCTCGTCGGCCTAGGACGTGGAGACGGCCAGCGCCAGCTCGGGGTGGACGCCGGGTGGTGGGACGGCCGTGGTGAATGTGGTGGCGCAAGAAGTCCGGAACCGGCTTCAGTCCCATGCCGCAGTGCTGAGGCAGTATAATGACAAGTTCCTCGCGACACGGGCGGCCATTCGGGTGAGTCTTTCCGTTTTTTGCTTCTTGATCTTGGTTTCTTCCGTGGGGGCGCGTCAGCGCACCCACTGGGTGTAGTCCCCGAGTTCCGAGTCGGCTGCTGAGCAGGCGGCTTGGAACTTCTTGGTAGACTTTGTTTGCTATCTTGTTCTCATTCACTTCTCTGTCCAACTTGCAGGACTACCACAACCTCCGTGCGGCTGCCTTCAACTCCCAGGCTTGGGAGCTGTCCCAGAAGACCGCTGATCTAACAGAGAGCCGGGGTAGGTGCTTCCTTTCTTTCATCTCACGTGGGGGCGCATCAGCGCACCCACTGGGTGTAGTCCCCGAGATTCGGGTCGACTGCTGAGCAGTCGGGCCGGATCTTTCCTGGCGACTTCTTTCTTATTGCTTTTCTTCTCTTCCATATCTGCAGCGGCCAACGCTAAACTGAGGGAGCACCTGGGTGGGACCCAGGCCGCCCTTCGCGCTAAGGAAGCCGAGTTCGACGCCTTGGCTCAGGAGCGTGACCGCCTGGTCAAGAACCTGGCCGACCAGGAGGAGAGCCACAAGGCGGCCCTGAAGGAGGTGCAGGACAGCGAGGCCGCCCTCCAAGCCGAGTACGAGACCGAGGCGGCGAGCTGGGCTGAGGCGAGGCAGTCGTTGATCAACGGCTACGGCCAGATCGAAGACTTGGTTGACGGTAGGCCTTCTTCTTCTTCGTTCCTTGCTTGCCGCTTGCCGTTTGGTTCGTTCTCTAACTTTGTATTTTTCTCTTCTTTCTCTTTCTTTCTTTCTTTCTTGTGCAGAGTACTTCCCTGGTTACTCTACTGCCGCCAACCAGGTCGTCGAGGCCCACCACGAGGCGCAAAGGCAGGCTGGTGCTGAGATCGCGCCGAACGCTCGCCGGTCGCTTGAGGAACAGCTCCTGGCAATTCAAGCCCGCCTCCAGCCGGCTCACCGCATGCTCCGCCGGCTTCAACGTGTTGGGGCGCAAGTGCTGGGCGCTCTCTGACCCGGCGAGGTGATTCCCCGCACCCCCAGTCGGACTGCCGACTGGCTGGAGGTAGCGGCCGGCCGCTTCGAGGCCTGGAAGGCTTCTGCAGCTCGGTCAGGCGCCAGGCGGGCGCTGGAGTTCGTCAAAGCCTGGTATCCTGAGCTGAGCTTGGACCAGCTGGCCACCTGGCGGCAGGAGGCCGACACGGAGCTGGAGCCGGCGCGGCCGGCTATCATCCAGCGTGCCTCAGCGATCGCCGACTACACCGACACCAGCGCCTTTGCTCCTGAGGTGGATGATAACAGCGTTGCTCAGCCGGAGGAGTGGTTCGGGCTGAACCCAGCAGATGGTGAGGACTCAGCGGAGGAGATCGACTCCAGCGACGAGGGCGAGGAGGAGGAGGAGGAGGAGGAGGATGGTGAAGACGCCATGCCAGATGGTGGAGCAGCCGACCAGCCTCAGCTTGACCGTGCCTCCAGCAACAAGGCGCGTGCGAGCGCACCGCCTGCAGCCGGCGATGATCAAGCCGAGACTCGCCAGCCGGCCACTCCTCCAGCCGGCGCTGCCGTCTCCATCGACCAGCCCGGCTCGCCTGTTGCGCCCTTAGCCTAATCTGCTGCCTTTACTTTCCTGTTTTATTACTCTTTGAACAACATTTTGTTAAATTTGCGCAGTTCCACCCACTGGGGGTGTATTCAGATTATGTTGACTGCCGGCCTGTTGAAGGCCTTATGTGTAAATATAATCATGCATGTGTTTGGCTTCCCATTGTTCTTGCTTTTCATCCTTTGGATGTTTCCTTTGCCGCCCTTCCTTGTTGCCGCCTTCCCAGCCGGACAGCTGCTCTGCAGTCTGTGGCTGGAGAAGTGCTTGGCCGGTTGGGAGGGCAAGTACTCTAGCTTTCTTGGATTGTAGCGAAATGACTAGGAAGCCGGCCAGCCGGCTGTTCTGACAGCCGGTAGGTGTGGTGGGAGGCCGGCTTGTGTTATATAGGTTCGTTAGTCCTTAGCCGTTTTTCGTGTGGGCATCCTTTCCTGCCTTTGGCTCTTGCCAGTCGGACAGTCGGTTCTTCGAGCTGCGACTTTCAATAAGAGAGGGCTCGGGTGCCGGCACACTACTTGTCTGACTTCAGGTAGAACTTTTAATATAACTCAAGGCGGCCAGTCCCCGGGCCGACTAGTCGAACCCGGTGCCAGATAGAAAATCAAATGTAATAGTACATTCATGGGTATGACACTCGTCATTCATAGATAAAAGAGGGTAGTCCCCGAGTGCGCCTCGGGGGGCCCGTTGTCTTGTACTTAATACGAAAAGGTAGCGTGATACATACTGCTTTTAACTGTAAAATCTTCTCAGGAGATTGGCGTTCCATGGTCATTCCGACTCCTTGCCGGAATCATCCCTCTTGCGTGCCTTCGGCTTCTGTGCATCGATCAGGTAGTAGGAGTTGTTGCCTAGGGCCTTGCTGATGACGAATGGGCCTTCCCAAGGGGCCGAGAGCTTGTGCTGGCCGGCTGTTCGCTGGATCAGCTGGAGCACAAGATCGCCTTCTTGGAAGGATCTTGGCTTGACCTTCCGGTTGTGGTAACGACGCAAACCCTGCTGGTAGATGGCAGACCGGCTGAGTGCTAGCAGCCGGCCCTCTTCCAGCAGGTCGACACCGTCTCCTCGCGCTTCCTTGGCCTCCGCCTCCATGTACATGGTGACCCAAGGCGAGTCGAACTCGATGTCAGTTGGGATGACAGCCTCGGCACCATATACAAGGAAGAAAGGGGTGAAGCCGGTTGACTTGTTCGGGGTAGTACGCAGGCTCTAGAGGACAGCCGGCAGCTCATCGAGCCAGCAGCCGGCCGAACGCTCCAGTGGTACGACCAGTCGGGGCTTGATGCCGGAGAGGATGAGGCCATTTGCTCGCTCGACCTGGCCGTTTGACTGCGGGTGGGCAATGGACGCTAAGTCCAGTCGGATGCCCTGTGTCGCGCAGAAACGTGCCAGTGCTCCCTTGGCAAAATTCGTGCCGTTGTCGGTGATGATGCTGTGTGGTATACCATACCGAGTGGTGATATCTGCGATGAATGTCACGGCAAGTCGGCCCGTTCAGCTTCTTGATTGGCTTCGGTTCAATCTACTTGGTGAATTTGTCCACGGCGACAAGCAGATGTGTCATGCCGCCGCGGGCTGTCTTGAATGGGCCCACCATGTCCAGCCCCCAGACGGCAAAGGTCCAGCTGAGGGGGATGGTCTTGAGTGCAGAAGCCGGCAGGTGTTGCTTGGAGCTGAAGACTTGGCATCCTTTGTAGTATTTGACTAATTCCTTGGTGTCTTCCAAAGCAGTCGGCCAGAAGAAACCATGGCGGAAAGCTTTGGCGACAAGTGATCTTGAGGCCGCGTGGTGGCCGCATTCGCCTTGGTGGATATCCTTGAGGATTGCTATGCCCTTCTCTAGCTCGACGCAGCGCTGGAAGACTCCAGTGATGCTACGCTTAACAAGTTCTCTGTTTATTATTGCGTATGCTCCGGCTCGGCGTTGAACTAGTCTTGCCGAGATCTCATCAGTCGGCAGCTCTCTGTTTACTAGGAAGTTGAGGATGGGCTGGGCCCATGATGGAGCTGTGACTTCTTCTGTTGTCAGTACGGCTACTGTGACCCGGGTGGGTGGGTTGGGTGGTGAAGAGTTGGAGTCGGCCACCGCCTGTTGTGTCATTGCAGTCCCCGGGCCGACTGCTGCAGTCCCCGGGCCGGGTTCTGAAGTCCCCGAGCCGGGTGCGACTACGGCAGTCCCTGGGCCGCTTGTCGAAGTTCCCGAGCCGCCTGCTGGGTTCCCCAAGTCGGATCCGACTGCATCAGGGGTAGGCGGTACAAAGATGGAGTCCGATTCTGGAGACGGCTTGACAGACGGTTTGAGGAGGCATTGGAGAGAGACGCCGGTTGGTATAGCTTGTCGGGTGGAGCCGATCCGTGCCAGGGCATCTGCTTGCTCGTTGTCGGCCCGTGGCACGTGGAGGAACTCGCACCCTTCAAAGTATCCGCTGATTTGCTGGACGAGGAATCGATAGCTCACCATGTTTGCGTCCTTGGCGTCCCAGTCGCCAGATGACTGCTGGACCACCAAATCTGAGTCGCCATAACACAGGATCCGGCGTATGCCGAGTTCTTTGGCTAGCCGGAGCCCGTGTATGAGCGCCTCGTACTCGGCCACATTGTTGGAGGCGGCAAAATGAATTTGCAATGTGTATCCGAGCTTGTCGCCCTTGGGAGAGGTGAGGACGATGCCGGCTCCCAAGCCGGTGCGCATCTTGGATCCGTCGAAGTGCATCCGCCAATGAGTGGAGTCGGGAGCCGGCGGTAGGTACTGGGTCTCGGCCCAGTCGACAAGGAAGTCGGCCAATGCTTGGGACTTGATGGCGGTGCGGGGCTGGTAGAAGATCGCGTAAGGAGCCAGCGCAATGGCCCACTTAGCCACCCGGCCGGATGCATCCCGGCTGCCTATGATCTCGGCAAGCGGGGCAGTGCATACGCCCGTGATGGGATGCTCTTGAAAGTAGGGCTTCAGCTTCTTGGCGGCGAAGTACACTCCATAGCACATCTTCTGGTAATGCAGGTAGTTTTGCTTCGAGGTGGACAGTACTTCGCTCAAATAATATACCGGCCTCTGGACTAACTGAGCCCGGCCTTTTCTGGGCGTTGGACCACGATGACTGTACTGACCACTCGGCTAGTCACAACAATGTAAAGGAGCATGGGCTCTTTCTCAGTCGGCGCTGCCAGGACAGGCGGTGTGATCAACATCTTCTTCAACTCGTGGAAAGCTTGGTCGGCTTGGTCGTTCCACTCGAAGTGGGTGGACTTCTTCATGAGTCGGTACAGGGGGAGGGCCTTCTCCCCTAGCCGGCTGATAAAGCGGTTTAGGGAGGCCAGGCACCCGGTAAACTTCTGAACGTCTCGCAGCTTGGTAGGAATCTCCATTCTTTATATGGCCTTGATCTTCACTGGGTTGCACTCAATGCCGCGTTCGGAGACCAAAAAGCCTAGAAGCTGGCCGGCTGGTACTCCGAACACGCATTTCTCAGGGTTGAGCTTGATCTGAAATCGGCGCAAGTTGGCAAATGTTTCTCTGAGGTCTTCCAGTAGGGTGCCGCGCTTCTCCGTCTTCACCACAATATCGTCTACATAGACGTGGGCATTTCTGCCGAGTTGCTTGAGGAGGCATTTCTGCATGCAACGCTGAAAAGTGGCACCGGCATTTCTCAAGCCGAATGTCATAGTCAGGTAGCAGAAAGCTCCGAATGGTGTGATGAAGGCGGTCTTCAGGCGGTCGGCTGGGTCCAACTTGATCTGGTGGTAGCCTGAGTAAGCATCCAAGAAACTCAACAGCTCGCATCCGGCTGTGGAGTCTATCACTTGATCGATCCGTGGTAGGGCAAACAGATCTTTGGGGCAGGCTTTGTTGAGGCTGGTGTAATCTATACACATACGCCATTTATTGTTCTTATTCAACACCAAGACCGGGTTAGCAAGCCACTCTGGAAAAAACACCTCCATAATGAAGCCGGCTGCCAGGAGCCGGGCTATCTCTTCTCCTACGATCCTTCTCTTCTCCTCCGACATTCGGCGGAGAGGCTGCTTGACTGGTTTTGCGTCCGCTCGGACGCGTAGCTTGTGCTCGGCGAAATCCTTCGGAACACCCGGCATGTCCTTTGGGGACCATGCAAAGATGTCCCGATTCTCACGGAGGAAGTCGACAAGCTCGCCTTCCTATTTACTGTCCAGGTTTGCACCAATGACAGCAAACCTCTCCGGGTTCTCCGGGTCCAGAGGTATCTTCTTTGTTTCCTTGGCCGGCTGGAAGGAGCCCTGAGCATCATATTCCTTGGGGTTGGGGGACAGGGCCGGCTGCTTGCCGGCCATGGCCACGACTCGGTCCAACATCTTCTTCTCTTCAGCAATCACGAGGGACTCAGCCAGCCGGCTGCTGGCCGCAGCGCACTCGGTGGACTTCTTGTAGTCTCCGGCTATGGTGATGATCCCCTTTGAACTCGGCATCTTCATCTTGAGGTAGGCGTAGTGGGGCACAGCCATGAACTTGGCCAGGGCAGGTCGATCAAGCAAGGCGTGGTAAGGGCTCTCTAGATCCACTACTTCAAACCAGATCGCTTCTCGGCGAAAGTGATCCTTGTCTTCGAAGAGAACATCCATCTTGATCTTGCCGATTGGGGAACAGGACAAGCCGGGTATGATGCCATGGAACACAGTCCGGCTTGGCATGAGTTGCTTCGCCTTGATGTTCAACTTCTCCATGGTGTCGCGGTACAGTATGTTGATGCTGCTTCCACCATCAATCAGCACACGGGAGAAACGGGCAGCTCGCCTTTCTATCGCGAGGGTGGCGTCCAATACCAATGCATAAGAGCCAGGAGACGGCATCACCTCTGGGTGATCGGCCCGGCTCTAGCTGATAGGCTTCTCAGACCAATGCATGAACTCGGGGTTGCTGGAGGCGACCACGTTGACTTCTTGGTGCTGTCGGCGCCGACTGCGCTTGTCTTCAATTTGGCTCGTGAAGACGACGTAGGCGGCGTGCTCATCTGGGAACTCATCTTGAATGGCTCCGACTGCTGGTCGAACAGCCGGCTGCTGAGGGGCTGGAGGCGGCGGGCCAGGAGGTGGAGGCAGCAGCAGCCCCTCGCCCTTGGAGATCCGCGTGAGCCAATGGCACTTCTGGGTCGTGTGGTTGGACGGCTTCGCGCCGCTGTGGAACTTGCAGGGGGCATCAAGAGTTTGCTCGTAGGAGAAGGCCGGCTGCCAAGCTGGCCTGCCGCCCTTCTTCTTGGGCGCGGGCCGCTCTTCGGGCTGTTCGTCTTCGACGGTGGCTACTTGCCGACTGGTGGAAGGCGGCATAGGGGCCTTGCGCTTGTGGTCGCTCTGGTAGGGGCGTCGGTTGGAGTCACCAGCCGGCGTCTTGGGAGCCAGAGCGAGCACCTTTCCAGAGGCGTCCACTCGGAGCTCGGTCTTCATTGAGGAGTCGGCCGTGGCGTACTTGTCTGCTATGATCAGTAGCTCATCGAGGGTAGTCGGCTCGTCGCAGAGGAGTCGGTGCTTGAGGAGGGTGCCCTCTCGGCACCCGGCGGTGAAGTACTCTATGGCTTGAACCTCGTGCACCCCCTCGCAGGAGTTGCGGAGCTCGGCCCAACACGTGAGGTAGTCGCGAGTCGATTCGCTGGGCCCTTGGACGCATAAGGAGAGCTGGCGGGGCTTGGGAGGCCGCTTGTATGTGCTGGTGAAGTTGCGGACGAAGACTTCCGTGAAGTCTAGCCAGCTGTTAACGCTGTAGGGCTTGAGGCTGTTCAGCCAGGTGCGTGCCGTGCCTTGAAGCATGAGAGGGACGTACTTCACGGCAACGCGCCTATTGCCGTTTGCTATGCTGACTGCGGTAGAGTAGTCGATCAACCAATCTTCTGGCTTCACGGAGCCGTTGTATTTTGGCGTGTCTCTTGGGAGTGAGAACCCTTTGGAGAAGGGCTCGTCGCGGATGCGGGGGCCAAGGCAAGGCGGGCCGACATCATCTTCTTCTTCTAGCGCCAGGGATCGCGCTAGGCGGTCGATCCGGTGGCGGGCATCATTCTCGCCGACTCCTTTGCGGTGGCCTAGTTGGCCGCCGAGAGTCGGATGCGTGACAGGCGGCGGGGTGGGATATCTCTCCCCACGAGGCGGGAGGGGGGGGAGGCGGATTGCCTTGTCGTTCCACCGCTCGGGGGCGGCCTTCTGCGTCGTGCTCAATGGTGACCCGAGTCCGACTGCGGCTAGCAGCCGGCTCCTTGTCTTTTCTTGTGCGGGCGCTGCTTGCAGTCGGCGTCCGGGATGTCGCGGCGTGCTCTCTGCGTGGGGGAGGACTTTCAGCGCGGGCGCCGGCTTCATGCCGTTCTGCGGCCGCGTCGATCAGTTGCTGGATGCGTCTAGTCATGTAGGGGAGCTCATCAGCCCCCAGCCCGTTCAGCTCATCTACGGCCGCCTGAGCGGCACGCAGGTTCTCGAGTGGCGTGGCGTAGACTGGGCGGTCTGCTCCCAGCATGCTGGCGATGGCCACGCCGCGCTTCGTGACGAGGCCGGCTTGGCTCGGCCCGCCAGGAGGCGGCGTACCAAAAGCGGCGCGGTCGACTTCGCGCTGGTGAGCCTTAGTGAGGCGTCTCATGGATGCTATCTTCTGGCCCTCCGCGACAAGGGCGAGGCGGCGTGCCTCCAGAGTCTCGGCGTCGGCGTCGGCCGGGATGGGGACGGACAAGTTGTGCAGTGCCGCTTGTAGGGCGTCATGGGCGTTCTTGCCCGAGACGACACCGTGGTTGATGACCAGCACCTCAGTGACAGCGCTGTTGCCACTGTCGGCTCGAGGGAGAGGGTCGTCGATGATCACCACGTTGGTGGGGAAGGCATCAAGCGATGCCGTGTCGGAGTCGACAAGCATCGGGTCGGTGGAGCCGACCGACTCCAAGTCCACAGCAAACTCGCTGGAGACGTGAAGCTGGTCAAGGAGGCTGACGAGGAGGCACTCGGGGCAGTCTGTGCCCGCGTCGGACGCAGGCTCGTCGGAGATGCGAGCCTCGCCAAGAAGATCGGCGAGGCAGCTCGCCGCGCAAGCGTCGTCGACGCCTTGCAGCGCGTCAGGGCAAGCGCCATCGGGCGTAGCGGGCTGGCTACGCTCGCGGGGGAGGAAAAGGGTTCCCGCCCAGAACAGGTCTCCGGACGATGGTGCACCTGGCCCCACGGTGGGCGCCAAATGTCGGGTGGTAGATGCGACATATGCCAACGGGTGGCTTATCATTGTGGGAGCCAGTAAGACATCGCCGGTGCCTGGAAACGGGATAAGGCGAAGACAAGCACGCCGACGAATCTTACCCAGGTTCGGGGCTCTCCGTGGAGATAACACCCCTAGTCCTGCTCTGCGGGGTCTCCGCATGATCACTAGATCAACACAAGTAGCTACAAGTGCTCCTTGAGCTGTTTGGCTAGAGGAGGAAGAAAGGCAAGTCTAGCTCTCCTCTTCCCTCTACGTGGTCGCTAAAACTATCTTAGAGATCAACCCTTTGCATGGGTGCCCTGGGGGGTTTATATAGGCCTACCCCCCAGGGATACAATGGTAATACGGCTGGATGCGGGTCCCAGCCGTCAGTGTTTGTGCTCGCCGGCTTCTCCGCCGGCCGCTGGGGCGCGCCGACTGCCGGCCTCTTGGTTGACAGGCCGGCCCCACCATCCGGGGGCTTTGTCGGCGGCTGGTTACTGTTGCCTCGCCCTGATGACGAGGGCTTTGTCGAGGTAAGCGTGGCTACACTGCCGCCGCCTGGCAGGCTCTCACTGTAGCCTCACCTCGTCTTGTCTCCTTAATAATGCACATACTTCGAGGGAGGAAGGTAGCCGGCTATGGGATCCAGCTACGCCTCAGGCCGACTAGGGGAGGCCGGACCGCCTTCGAGTGTCTCTCTGGCTGAAGGGGCCCGCTGCCCGCGGGCCGTACTGGCGCCTGACGTGGGTGACGTCACGGTCAACATGGCAACAGTGCCGCGCCGGACGGGGGATGGCTGACCCGTACGGCGCACTGTGGCCATGCATGCTCCGGGATTCGGGGGTGGCAGGCTGTACTATGGCCACGCCCCGTCTCATCACCGTTATGTGGGCGCAGCCCTGGTGGGTGCAGTCTTGGCCGTCTTCCGGGAGTCGGTCTTCTTGTGGCCGGCTTCTGGGAGTCGGTCTACTTATGGCCGGCTTCTGGGAGTCGGCCATCTTATGGTTATCTTCGGGAAGATTTTTTGGAGGTCGAGTCGCCTTCCGGTAGTCGGCCTGTGAGATAGCCGACCAGGGGAAGGCGGCCCTGTGTTTTGGATACTTGGAGGCCCAATCGGCCTGATAATTTTTCAGAGAGCCAGGGGGAGTCGGTTAGGCTACCTGTGGCCAGTTACTCCGACATCGTTAGCGATTCACCCCGTGTTACACGAGGGGCTGGTTTTTGCCCAGCCGCGTGGAAAAGGCGCCGTAGTCCGGAATAGCCGCACACACACAAGGGGCTAGTACTTAGCTCCACAGTCAAACTCCTCTGGCTAAGTGAAAGTAATAAAGTTGTATATTCCGATTGCCTGATTCACCTCGCGAACACCTCCTTTACGAACCAAGACGTTGGATAAAGTGTGGTCCCGCGTTATGCCGAACACCCCTGTAGCATCTACATGGGGGCCGAAGTCGACGGCTGGCAACTTTCAGAAATAGGTATTCTATAGGACAGGATTTTCAAAGGAAAAATTCCTATGGAACCCTTTGGTTTGTATGAATGGATTCCTATTCCTATGTAGGATAGGAACCAATCCTTCACATTTCCAAGGAAAAAACAATGGCCTAGACTCAATGGAAAAATTCCTATCATATGCATCAAATGACATCTCTTTCCCTATAGGAATTGAGATACATGTCATCTCATTTCCTATGGGTTTCCTCTTCCAATGTTATTCCTATCCTATGAACCAAAGGAGGCCTAGGAATTTTTTCATTGAGTCTAGGCTAATATTTGTTTTCTTTGAAATATGAAGGACTAGCTCCTACCCTACATAGGAATAGGAATCCATTCCTACAAACCAAAGGGCTCCAATGGAATTTTTTCCTACAAAATTCCTATCCTATAGAATTCCAATGAAATTCCTCCAAACCAAAGGAGGCCTTATGTCATACGTATTTGGTTGTCATGGTGTGAGTGTGCGTGTATGTGTGTGCAGTTCATCTTTGTAATCCAAAAGAAAGCAAGAGCATAACATTTTTCACCTTATAACTTTGTATCATGTCCCCCTCTCCCAAAATTAAGAATACAAGAGTAATACGCTCAAATTACACTACAATGAGCAACTGAGAATTATTGAGAAATGATGTTAGATACATACTAGGTCCATTTATATAATTTAACATAAGCTACTTGCACGTTGTCTTGATGGGAGAAGGAGTGCCACAGTGAAATGAGCATTGGCAACCCTTATCAACACACTTGCCAATGCCGTTGAGCTTCATGTTGCAGTCGTCACGGCACTCATCATTGTCACATTGTCAGGACCGGATTTTCGGGATACTAATTTTCCAGAAAATGGCCCTTGTGCTCACCAGCCCCAGGATTACTGTTAGCTGATGAGGCACCAACTTGATACAGAAATTCCAAGCAAAGTACAAAATATGTAGTACAAGACCATTGTGGCCTATGAGTACGACACCTGGTTTCTAGCGGTTGATGGCGGAAGCGGTTTGTGGTTCATCTGCGTCTATGGGACTCCATTTCCCACAAGAACAGCTGACCAGGATAACTCCTATCTTCTCGAGGCTGCTATCAACACTGCGTAGATTCCGGGGCTGTCGTCGTAACGCTCTTCTCCACGCAAGAAATCTGGCCAAGACAATAGCCAGGGACAAGCCAGTGAGTACGTTTGAATGTACTCGCAAACATCAAGAACACGGGTATAATATATCAAAACATGCTCCGAAATATTCTATGATCATAACGTCTGTCACGAAATATACGAAATCCATGATGTACGCATGCGGGTAAAATATGAATATGCAATATAGAAATAGAATGCACCGATCGAGTGTCTGAATTGACTCCTCGAAAGGGTGCAAATAAATTAACAATGCCACAGTCGGGCGTCTGAGCGACACCACATAAAGGGCTTATACAGAATAATTAAATAACAAGCATGCCGCAGTCAGGCGTCTGAGCGACACCGCATAAAGGGCTTCTAAAGGATAATTAAATAATAAGCATGCCGCAGTCGGGCGTCTGAGCGACACCGCATAAAGGGCTTATAAAGGATAATTAAATAACAAGCATGCCGCAGTCGGGCGTCTGAGCGACACCACATAAAGGGCTTATAAAGAAAAATTAAATAACACGCATGCCGCAGTCGGGCGTCTGAGCGACACCACATAGAGGGCTTATATAAGAATAATCACAGTGAATATCCAGGAGGTAGAACCGTCCCAGGGATACTCAATACTTCAAATAAAGTAAATGGTTAGTCCACAATAATAATAATCATAATCCACATGTGTCACAGTTCATAATCAATGTTCTGATTTAGCAGTTTTTCCTCCGAAGACCGACACTTGACCCATCCCAGACTGTAGTCCTTAACCGTGGACACGGCTATTCGAATAGATGTATAATCTCTGCAGAGGGTGTACTCTTTGCCCACGGGTAACGGATTTCTTTAGTCCATTGGGACTAATTCCGTCCACGGTCTTTTAATTGAAAACACGCCTGACCTGCACACACCAGCTTAACTTACCGGTGTCTGGAATCACCCACGACACCTGTCAAGCAAAACTCTAAGTGGGGAGGCTACAACCTCGACGTAGCATGGGATCACAAAATTTATACCGCGCGCAAACTAGGGGAGCTACCCCTTCGGCTACAACCGAAACACCCATGCCCCCTGACCGGATGACTGGCTTTAATCCATGGCCATGGGACCCTCATCACGGCCTCTCTGTACGGTGTGTGCTAGAAAGGGGTTGACAACTTACTGAACCGTACCCTACCTATGGTAGGGACAAGTGGTAGTACGAAGCAAGTATGGGGGTTACTGGAACAAGACTCGATCTACGGCCGACTCAGGAGGTTCAAGTATTCTCTGCATGGTTAGCATAACAAAAAAATATTTCCAGTAACAGGTAAGCTCACCACTCATCAAGCCTCACCATGCCATACCGGACATACTCGTCTCAACGAGGAACTAGGGACAAGCTCGTGTCTACCCAAGACCGCGACTTACCCGGCTTCCTTCCGGTATGCATGAGAAGCTTACGAGGATGATCACTATCACCAGCATATCCATTTCTAACAGCAAGGCATCTCCAATATGCAACCATGCGTATGATTTTATCGTCACAAAAAAATAACGTATGTTCCAAGTCAAGGTGGTGTTGTAACCGTATCAACAACACACAAGAATATTATGCCAGAGTTTAGAATGCTTGCCTTCAGGTGTATGCATGTGGGGGTGCACTTTTTGAAGGTTGCCTTTTTCTCCAAAATCCTATTTTGAGAAATATTCAAATGACACATATTTCAAAAACAGTACAAAAAGTTGTCCCAAATATTTTTGAAATAAATCTTAAAAATAAACTAGATGAAATTTGAAAGAGGTAGGAAAAAGAATCAACTCATTTGGAGTTTTATTTTAAAAGATATAGCCAGTCAAAGTTTAGTCAAAGTTCTGTTTTTAATAAAATCAGAAAAAGAAAACGCTTCGGGGAAAAATACGCTTTCGAAGCAGAGGAGACGTACTCGGGACTTTTACGCTTTCATTAAAGCCAGCGTGGGTGGCGCGTGGGTCACTGACAGTGGGTCCAGGGGGCCCACTGGTCAGGTTTGACTAGTCCTTTTCTCCCTCCTCTCCCTCTGCCCGAACGGTGGCGGGACTCCGGCAATCGCCGTCGATGAACGGCAGCTTCCCACGGGGCCCCGAGGGCAGGGATGGATCCGCCAGTCTAGGGCGGTCCTCCCGGTGGGCGCTAGGCAGGTGGGGACGGAGGAAGTCACCGGCGGCGAGCTCCGCGGCGGACGGTGGTTCGGGAGCAAATGGGGCTTCGGGCTATGGTGGTCCTTGGTCGAGGCTGAGGCGCTGGGCAGCTCCGCAAGACCATGGGGAGACGGATGGTGGTGTTGGATGGACGGGGGAGGGTCTGGTTGCAACGCATGGCACCAGAGCTCGGCGGCGGCCGAACTGGCCGGAGACGAGGAAGAAGGCCCTTCCCCGTCGATTGCTGGCTGCGGGAGTACTATGGGGGTGGCCTGGGGTTGCCTGAGTGGTCGGAGGAGCTCGGGGCCTCCTTTTATAGCGCAACGAGGCTGCTCCCGCGGTGGTGGATAAGAACGACGACGAGTCGCCGTTCTGTAGTGGCTAGGGCGACGTGGCGGCGACGAGCACTAGTCGACGGGCTTGAGGATAGGCTCGGGCTGTTCCAGGGGGCAGCTGGCGCCCGCAGGCGGCTTGGGCGGCGCCGTCCACGGCAGAGCCCGCTGCCGACGCCGGCGTGCCGCCAAGGGAGCCCTGACGGCGGCGCTATAGGGCGCCAGGGAGGCTTGGAGGGTTCTGGTGAGTGGGCGAGGGCAGGGCGTGGCTCTGCAGGCGAGCAAGGGTCAGGAGGCGGGACGCGGCGACCTGTGCGCACGCACGTGCAAAACGCGCGCTCTGGCCGCGTCTAGCGCACGCACGCTACGTGCTCGACGAAATGCCAGGGCATGCTAGAGAGCTTGGATGAGGCTGGGGATCAGCAGGCCTGGGTTAGGGATAGCTAGGAGGTTAGAGGACATGCTGGATGGGTCAGGGGCTCAAGTCCACAATGCAAACTAGAAAATATGCCAAAACTGTTCCTGCACACAGGGTGTTCGACAGAATGCCATGGGCATCTAGGCAACTCTTGGGGTGGCCAAAATCTCCAGATCCTAGTCTCTTTAGGAGCTAAAGGAGGTGGTAAGGTAAGTTTGGCAAAAACAGAAATTTGTTAGTGCAAGTTTTTGAGAAAACCAGTTTTGGGCAGAAACTAAAGGCTATCATTGCATGCACTAAAAATCCTCCAATGGGTCCACTCTCCTGGACTTAAGGGTTTGGTAGGGAGGGCTACCAGTAGGAAAAAGCTCATGGGCACTAGAGCAAAATAAGATAGGATTGCAGTACAAATCACCAAACTGGAACAGAATGAAGATGAGGATGATTCACTCAAATCTTTCAAAGAACATCACTGGGTTTTTGCATGAAGTTGAATTGTGAGCATCTACTGACATCTCCAAACACTTGGAAGAATTTTTAGAAGAATATTTAAATAGGTTGTAGTGCAAAGATACCTACTGGACCAGATTTGAAAAATTGATGTAGAGCTCAAAATCTCCAATAACCAAAAGATATTTTTGCATAAAAGTGATGTGGAAACATCACATGACATCCCCAAATTTTGGTGAAAATTTTAGATGCATTAATCAAATGGTTGCAGTGCAAAAGAGGCTCCAAATTTTTGAAAGATCATTTTAAAAGAATAAAACTCAGGAAAAACAATTATGCAATTTAATCCACTGATGAAGAATTGTTTTATTGGGAGAGTATACAAGTCCCACAATATTTTTGGAAAGTTCCACTTGAGGTAAAACTCCACAATATTAAAGAGAAGAGGGGTTCTGAAATCAAAAGAGAAATCCAGAAAAATAAAAATTTGATTTCCTGGCAAAATTTTAATTAATAAAACAGGGTCAAATTTTTGGGGTGTTACACACATGTGCCAAAGCGAATGATCCGTGAGCATGTTGATGGTGAGTAATCTGTGGTGAAGTGGCCATCCTCCATAGGCACGACCCTAGAAGTACAAATCTCTGCAAGACACCGCCGCACACAAGAATAAAATTAAATGGTGCCATGATTGTTCATTCGTTCTACCATCCCAAATAAACTACCTGACCAGACAAACTGATGTTATCATGCTTAGTCTTACCTGATGGTAACATGGCAAGTACAATGGCGAGTAATAATATCTTGCTGCTAAGCCTCATGGCTGCTCGAGATGGTGCCTAAATCTTCATCCGAGAGCTCATGGGTTTGTAAGAATTATATATAGAGAATGAAATTAATACTAATTGTTAATGCAAATTTTAATATATGCCTAAGTAATACGATAATATATGACCAAGTCTTTTCATGCATAATATTAGTACCTTTTAATTGGTAGGGTGTCAATTATTGCATAGACTTAATATAAAATTTGCATTTTGTACAAATGTAGAAGTAAATAATATAGCAACTAAAGCACAAGAAAATATGGGAATGGTACCAATAGTAATTAATGCCATAGTGTACATAATATGGTTGGTGTCAATGATTTTTCTCGTGACTTTGAATCTTCAAGTTTATGCATCAATATTCAATAATAGCATAATTTATTTTCATAATGATTCTTTTTGTTTGACGTCAGAAATGGGGGTGGGGAGCTCCCCCATGAATACTAATATCATTTCAGAGGACAAAAATATTAATCCATTTTGTAAGGGAAATCATATCAAAAATCAAACGGAGCGGTCCAATTTGTAAGGAAATTGGGACGAAAAGCACACAAGCAGCTTAGCCTCGTCAACCACACGATACTAGGTTTCAAGTTGTTACTTTTATTTCACCAAAAAAATTGTTAATTTTTTTATTTAATAAATATTCAAATTTATCCCATGGTAATATTTTGGCGTCTGGAAGTATGCTTTATGAAGTAATTCATCACATGTTTGATTACTTGCATTGTTTTGGGGGTATTTGCATCTATGACTCGGCTCAGGCTGAGTATTTACAGGATATACACCATGTCTGACACATGGTTTGGTTGATTGCATTGCAACATGAGGTTGTTTGATGCATGGTGTTTGGTTGCTCTGGTCAAATGTTGTGGTCACCCCTTCTCACTCGTGATGATCATACCACACAGTTCACCTAAGTAATACAAATTAACATTGTTTCAGTCCTAGCTAGTAGCAAATGGCATTATAAATTAACAGTCATATGACTCAATGGGGGGAAGTTCATCAATACTCAAAAAGGGGGAAGTTGATACCTTATTTTCCTGAAGGGTGGAAGAACACCATGTCGACACGCATATCTAGCATCTCCTAGGTAGAACTTACCATCGGGGATATTGATCTAATCGGGTCGAGCCATCTTTTCAGCAAGAATGTTAGCATCATGGCATGATCCTTCCCAGCCAGCTAACATATACGTGAACTTTAGATTGAAGTCGACAACAACAAGCGCCTTCTAGCTTGTGTAGTGCTTTCTACCCCTGTATACTGCGACATGTGACCTTGGCACTCTAGAACATGTAGTGTCATGATTACCATTTATTGCGCCAATACAATCCTATCATGGCTTGAAAAGCCGTTATGGCTCAGTCACAACAATACAAATATGTAGTGGCATGAACTCTACTCTCGTGCTAATCTTGGGTGGAGTTTGCTTAGTTGTTGTTTTGATCATATCTCCTCTAAGCTCCCCAATCGCATACAAGACCTGCTTGAAATACTTCGAAATTGTCTCACTAGACTCCTAAACGTGTTGTTAATTGTTGGGAACGTAGTAATTTCAAAAAAATTCCTACGCACACGCAAGATCATGGTGATGCATAGCAACGAGAGGGGAGAGTGTCGTCCATGTACCCTCGTAGACTGTAAGCGGAAGCGTTATGACAACGCGGTTGATGTAGTCGTACGTCTTCATGATCGACCGATCCTCAGTTCCGAACGTACGACACCTCCGCGTTCAGCACACGTTCAGCTCGGTGACGTCCCGCGAACTCACGATCCAGTAGAGCTTCGGGGAAGAGCTTCATCAGCACGACGGCGTGGTGATGGTGTTGATGAAGTTACCGACGCAGGGCTTCGCCTAAGCACCACTACGATATGACCGAGGTGGATTATGGTGGAGGGGGGCACCGCACACGGCTAAGAGAGATCAATGATCAACTTGTGTGTCTATGGGGTGCCTCCCTGCCCCCGTATATAAAGGAGCAAGGGGGAGGCCGGTCGGCCCTAGCAGGGCGCGCCAGGAGGAGTCCTACTCCCACCGGGAGTAGGATTCCCCCCTTCCCAAGTTGGACTAGGAGAGAAGGAAGGGGGAGAGAGGGAGGAAGGAAAGGGGGCGCCGCCCCCTCCTAGTCCAATTCGGACCAGAGGGGGAGGGGGCGTGCGGCCTGCCCTGGCCTCCTCTCTCTCTCCACTATGGCCCATTAAGGCCCATACAATTACCGGGGGGTTCCGGTAACCTCCCGGTACTCCGGTAAAATCCCGATTTCACCCGGAACCATTCCGATGTCTAAATATAGGCTTCCAATATATCGATCTTTACGTCTCGACCATTTTGAGACTCCTCATTATGTCCATGATCATATCCGGGACTCCGAACTACCTTCGGTACATCAAAACACAAAAACTCATAATACCGATCGTCACAGAACTTTAAGCGTGCGGACCCTACGGGTTCGAGAACTATGTAGACATGACCGAGACACGTCTCTGGTCAATAACCAATAGCGGAACCTAGATGCTCATATTGGTTCCTACATATTCTACGAAGATCTTTAACGGTCAAACCGCATGACAACATATGTTGTTCCCTTTGTCATCGGTATGTTACTTGCCTGAGATTCGATCGTCGGTATCTCAATACCTAGCTCAATCTCGTTACCGGCAAGTCTCTTAACTCGTTCCGTAGTGCATCATCCCACAACTAACTCATTAGTTACATTGCTTGCAAGGCTTATAGTGATGTGCATTACCGAGAGGGCCCAGAGATACCTCTCCGACAATCGGAGTGACAAATCCTAATCTTGATCTATGCCAACTCAACAAGTACCACCGGAGACACCTGTAGAGCACCTTTATAATCACCCAGTTACGTTGTGACGTTTGGTAGCACACAAAGTGTTCCTCCGGTATTCGGGAGTTGCATAATCTCATAGTCATAGGAACATGTGTAAGTCATGGAGAAAGCAATAGCAGTAAACTAAACGATCAAGTGCTAAGCTAACGAAATGGGTCAAGTCAATCACATCATTATCCTAATGATGTGATCCCGTTAATCAAATGACAACTCATGTCTATGGCTAGGAAACTTAACCATCTTTGATTCAACGAGCTAGTCAAGTAGAGGCATACTAGTGACACTTTGTTTGTCTATGTATCCACACATTTACTAACTTTCCGGTTAATACAATTCTAGCATGAATAATAAACATTTATCATGAAATAAATAATAACTTTAGTATTGCCTCTAGGGCATATTTCCTTCAGCCTCCCACTTGCACTAGAGTCAATAATCTAGTTCACATTGCCATGTGATTTAACACCAATAGTTCACATCACCATGTGATTAACACCCATAGTTCACATCGCCATGTGACCAACACTCAAAGGGTTTACTAGAGTCAGTAATCTTAGTTCACATCGCCATGTGATTAACACCCAAAGAGTACTAAGGTGTGATCATGTTTTGCTTGTGAGAGAAGTTTAGTCAACAGGTCTGCCATATTCAGATCCGTATGTATTTTGCAAATTTCTGTGTCAACAATGCTCTGCACGGAGCTACTTTTAGCTAATTGCTCCCACTTTCAATATGTATCTGGATTGTGACTTAGAGTCATCCAGATCGGTGTCAAAGCTTGCATCGACGTAACTCTTTACGACGAACTCCTTATCACCTCCATAACCGAGAAATATTTCCTTAGTCCTCTAAGGATAATTTTGACCGCTGTCCAGTGATCTACTCCTAGATCAAAATTGTGCTTCCTTGCCAAATTCAGGGCAGGGTATACAATAGGTCTGGTACAAAGCATGACATACTTTATAGAACCTATGGCTGAGGCATAGGGAATGACTTTCATTCTCTTTCTATTTTCTGCCGTGGTCAGGCTTTGAGTCTTACTCAACTTCACACCTTGCAACACAGGCAAGAACTCTTTCTTTGACTGTTCCATTTTGAACTACTTCAAAAACTTGTCAAGGTATGTACTCATTGAAAAAACTTATCAAGCGTCTTGATCTATCTCTATAGATCTTGATGCTCAATATGTAAGCAGCTTCACCGAGGTCTTTCTTTGAAAAACTCCTTTCAAACACTCCTTTATGCTTTCCAGAAAATTCTACATCATTTTCGATTGACAATATGTCATTTACATATACTTATCAGAAAGGCTGTAGTGCTCCCACTCACTTTCTTGTAAATACAGGCTTCACCGCAAGTCTGTATAAAACTATATGCTTTGATCAACTCATCAAAGCGTATATTCCAACTCCGAGATGCTTGCACCAGTCCATAGATGGATCGCTGGAGCTTGCACATTTTGTTAGCACCTTTAGGATTGACAAAACCTTCTGGTTGCATCACATACAACTCTTCTTTAAGAAATCCATTAAGGAATGTAGTTTTGACATCCATTTGCCAAATTTCATAAAATGTGGCAATTTGCTAACATGATTCGGACAGACTTAAGCATCTCTACGAGTGAGAAAATCTCATCGTTGTCAACATCTTGAACTTTGTCAAAAGCCTTTTTCGACAAGTCTAGCTTTGTAGATAGTAACACTACTATCAGCGTCCGTCTTCCTCTTGAAGGTCCATTTATTTTCAATGGCTTGCCGATCATCGGGAAAGTCAACCGAAGTCCGCACTTTGTTCTCATACATGGATCCCATCTCAGATTTCATGGCCTCAAGCCATTTCGCGGAATCTGGGATCATCATCACTTCCTCATAGTTCGTAGGTTCGTCATGGTCAAGTTACATGACCTCCAGAACAAGATTACCGTACCACTCTGGTGCGGATCTCACTCTGGTTGACCTACGAGGTTCGGTAGTAACTTGATCTGAAGTTACATGATCATCATCATTAGCTTCCTCACTAATTGGTGTAGGAGTCACAGGAACAGATTTCTATGATGAACTACTTTCCAATAAGGGAGCAGGTACAGTTACCTCATCAAGTTCTACTTTCCTCCCACTCACTTCTTTCGAGAGAAACTCCTTCTCTAGAAAGGATCCATTCTTAGCAATGAATGTCTTGCCTTCGGATCTGTGATAGAAGGTGTACCCAACTGTCTCCTTTGGGTATCCTATGAATATACATTTTTCCGATTTGGGTTTGAGCTTATCAGGATGAAACTTTTCCACATAAGCATCGCAACCCCAAACTTTAAGAAACGACAACTTTGGTTTCTTGCCAAACCACAGTTCATATGGTGTCGTCTCAACGGATTTAGATGGTGCCCTATTTAACGTGAATGCAGCTGTCTCTAATGCATAACCCCAAAACGATAGTGGTAAATCGGTAAGAGGCATCATAGATTGCACCATATCTAATAAAGTACAGTTATGATGTTTGGACACACCATTACGCTGTGGTGTTCCAGGTGGCGTGAGTTGCGAAACTATTCTGCATTGTTTCAAATGAAGACCAAACTCGTAACTCAAATATTCTCCTCCACGATCAGATCGTAGAAACTTTATTTTCTTGTTACGATGATTTTCCACTTCACTCTGAAATTATTTGAACTTTTCAAATGTTTCAGATTTATGTTTCATCAAGTAGATATACCCATATCTGCTCAAATCATCTGTGAAGGTCAGAAAATAATGATACCCGCCGCGAGCCTCAACACTCATAGGACTGCATACATCAGTATGTATTATTTCCAACAAGTCTGTTGCTCGCTCCATTGTTCCGGAGAACGGAGTCTTAGTCATCTTGCCCATGAGGCATGGTTCGCAAGCATCAACTGATTCATAATCAAGTGATTCAAAAAGCCCATCAGCATGGATTTTCTTCATGCGCTTTACACCAATATGACCTAAACGACAGTGCCACAAATAAGTTGCACTATCATTATTAACTTTGCATCTTTTGGCTTTAATATTATGTGTATCACTATGATCGAGATCCAACAAACCATTTTCATTGGGTGTATGACCAAAGAAGGTTTTATTCATGTAAACAGAACAACAATTATTCTCTAACTTAAATGAATAACCGTATTGCAATAAACATGATCAAATCATATTCATGCTCAACGCAAACACCAAATAACACCTTTTTAGGTTCAACACTAATCCCGAAAGTATAGGGAGTGTGCGATGATGATCATATCAATCTTGGAACTACTTCCAACACACATCGTCACCTCGCCCTTAACTAGTTTCTGTTCATTCTGCAGCTCCCGTTTCGAGTTACTACTCTTAGCAACTGAACCAGTATCAAATGCCGAGGAGTTGCTATAAACACTAGTAAAATACACATCAATAACATGTATATCCAATATACCTTTGTTCACTTTGCCATCCTTCTTATCCGCCAAGTATCTAGGGCAGTTCCACTTCCAGTGACCATTTCCTTCGCAGAAGAAGCACTCAATTTCAGGCTTGGGTCTAGCTTTGGGCTTCTTCACGGGAGCAGCAACTTGCTTGCCGTTCTTTTTGAAGTTCCCCTTCTTCCCTATGCCCTTTTCTTGAAACTAGTGGTCTTGTCAACCATCAACACTTGATGCTTTTCTTGATTTCTACCTTCATCGATTTCAGCATCACAAAGAGCTTGGGAATCGTTTCCGTTATCCCTTGCATATTATAGTTCATCACGAAGTTCTAGTAACTTGGTGATAGTGACTAGAGAACTCTGTCAATCACTATCTTATCTGGAAGATTAACTCCCACTTGATTCAAGTGATTGTAGTACTCAAACATTCTGAGTACATGCTCACTAGCTGAGCTATTCTCCTCCATCTTGTAGGCAAAGTACTTGTCAAAGGTCTCATACCTTTTGACATGGGCATGAGCCTGAAATACTAATTTCAACTCTTGGAACATCTCATATGCTCCGTGGCGTTTCAGAAACGTCTTTGAAGCCCCGATTCTAAGCCGTAAAGCATGGTGCACTAAACTATCAAGTAGTCATCATACCGAGCTTTGCCAAACTTTCATAATGTCTGCATTTGCTCCTGCAATCGGTTTGTCACCTAGCGGTGCATCAAGGACATAATTCTTCTGTGCAGCAATGAGGATAATCCTCAGATCACGGATCTAATCCGCATCACTGCTACTAACATCTATCAACTTAGTTTTCTCTAGGAACATATCAAAAATATAACAGGGGAGCTAAACGCGAGCTATTGATCTACAACATAGATATGCTAATACTACCAGGACTAAGTTCATGATAAATTAAAGTTCAATTAATCATATTACTTAAGAACTCCCACTTAGATAGACATCCCTCTAATCATCTAAGTGATCACGTGATCCATATCAACTAAACCATGTCCGATCATCACGTGAGATGGAGTAGTTTTCAATGGTTAACATCACTATGTTGATCATATCTACTATATGATTCACGCTCGACCTTTCGGTCTCAGTGTTCTGAAGCCATATCTGCATATGCTAGGCTCGTCAAGTTTAACCCGTGTATTCTGCGTGTGCAAAACTGGCTTGCACCCGTTGTATAAGAACGTTGAGCTTATCACACCCGATCATCACGTGGTGTCTCGGCACGACGAACTTTGGCAACGGTGCATACTCAGGGAGAACACTTGTACCTTGAAAATTTTAGTGAGAGATCATCTTATAATGCTACCGTCAATCAAAGCAGAATAAGATGCATAAAGGATAAACATCACATGCAATCAATGTAAGTGATATGATATGGCCATCATCATCTTGTGCCTTTGATCTCCATCTCCAAAGCACCGTCATAATCACCATTGTCACCGGCGCGACACCTTGATCTCCATCGTAGCATCGTTGTCGTCTCGCCAACTATTGCTTCTACGACTATCGCTACCGCTTAGTGATAAAGTAAAGCAATTACATGGCGATTGCATTTCATACAATAAAGCGACAACCATATGGCTCCTGCCAGTTGCCGATAACTCCGTTACAAAACATGATTATCTCATACAATAAAATATAGCATCATGTCTTGACCATATCACATCACAACATGCCCTGCAAAAACAAGTTAGATGTCCTCTACTTTGTTGTTGCAAGTTTTACGTGGCTGCTACGGGCTGAGCAAGAACCGTTCTTACCTACGCATCAAAACCACAACGATATGTCGTCAAGTTAGTGCTATTTTAACCTTCTCAAGGACCGGGCGTAGTCACACTCGGTTCAACTTAAGTTGGAGAAACTGACACCCGCCAACCACCTGTGTGCAAAGCACGTCGGTAGAACCAGTCTCGCGTAAGCGTACGCGTAATGTCGGTCCGGGCCGCTTCATCCAACAATACCGCCGAACCAAAGTATGACATGCTGGTAAGCAGTATGACTTGTATCGCCCACAACTCACTTGTGTTCTACTCGTGCATATAACATCTACGCATAAACCTGGCTCGGATGCCACTGTTGGGGAACGTAGTAATTTCAAAAAAATTCCTACGCACATGCAAGATCATGATGATGCATAACAATGAGAGGGGAGAGTGTCGTCCACGTACCCTCATAGACCGTAAGCGGAAGCGTTATGACAACGCGGTTGATGTAGTTGTACGTCTTCACGATCGACCGATCCTCAGTTCCGAACGTACGGCACCTCCGCGTTCAGCACACGTTCAGCTCGGTGACGTCCCGCGAACTCACGATCCAGTAGAGCTTCGGGGAAGAGCTTCGTTAGCACGACGGCATGGTGACGGTGTTGACGAAGTTACCGACGCAGGGCTTCGCCTAAGCACCGCTATGATATGACCGAGGTGGATTATGGTGGAGGGGGGCACCGCACACGGCTAAGAGAGATCAATGATCAACTTGTGTGTCTATGGGGTGCCCCCTGCCCCCGTATATAAAGGAGCAAGGGGGCAGGCCGGCCGGCCCTAGCAGGGCGCGCCAGGAGGAGTCCTACTCCCACCGGGAGTAGGATTCCCCCCTTCCCTAGTTGGACTAGGAGAGAAGGAAGGGGGAGAGAGGGAGGAAGGAAAGGGGGGCGCCGCCCCCTCCTAGTCCAATTCGGACCAGAGGGGGAGGGGGCGCGCGGCCCGCCTTGGCCTCCTCCTCTCTCTCTCCACTATGGCCCATTAAGGCCCATACAATTATCGGGGGGTTCCGGTAACCTCCCGGTACTCCGGTAAAATCCCGATTTCACCCGGAACCATTCCGATGTCCAAATATAGGCTTCCAATATATCGATCTTTACATCTCGACCATTTCGAGACTCCTCATTATGTCCGTGATCATATCCGGGACTCCGAACTACCTTCAGTACATCAAAACACAAAAACTCATAATACCGATCGTCACAGAACTTTAAGCGTGCGGACCCTACGGGTTCGAGAACTATGTAGACATAACCGAGACACGTGTCTGGTCAATAACCAATAGCGGAACCTGGATGCTCATATTGGTTCCTACATATTCTACGAAGATCTTTATCGGTCAAACCGCATGACAACATATGTTGTTCCCTTTGTCATTGGTATGTTACTTGCCCGAGATTCGATCGTCGGTATCTCAATACCTAGCTCAATCTCGTTACCGGCAAGTCTCTTAACTCGTTCCGTAGTGCATCATCCCGCAACTAACTCATTGGCCCAGAGATACCTCTCCGACAATCGGAGTGACAAATCCTAATCTTGATCTATGCCAACTCAACAAGTACCATCGGAGACACCTATAGAGCACCTTTATAATCACCCAGTTACGTTGTGACGTTTGGTAGCACACAAAGTGTTCCTCCGGTATTCGGGAGTTGCATAATCTCATAGTCATAGGAACATGTGTAAGTCATGGAGAAAGCAATAACAGTAAACTAAACGATCCAGTGCTAAGCTAACGAAATGGGTCAAGTCAATCACATCATTCTCCTAATGATGTGATCCCGTTAATCAAATGACAACTCATGTCTATGCCTAGGAAACTTAACCATCTTTGATTCAACGAGCTAGTCAAGTAGAGGCATACTAGTGACACTTTGTTTGTCAATGTATCCACACATGTACTAAGTTTCCGGTTAATACAATTCTAGCATGAATAATAAACATTTATCATGAAATAAGGAAATAAATAATAACTTTATTATTGCCTCTAGAGCATATTTCCTTCATTAATCACTCTAAACCTCTGGTTATAATCCACTACGTGAAGGAACATTACTACTTTCTCTTCCATAGTGGTGTGGATACTATTTTGTAGCAAACCGGTCTCTTTCCCTAAATGTGTCAACAAGCTTGGCAAAACGTGATCTTCACATTTGAAGCATGTTCACGACCTCTACGTCATAGCCCATATAGATGTAGTTTAGATTAAACATCCTCTCTTTGTCTCGGGCTAACAATAGGTAATACAGGTCACAATCTTTTCAATGCGACGAATCGCTCTCTTGTGTATCAAAATGACTCATGCCTAAAACACATCTATGAGTGTCGATGCCTGAACTACCAGCTTCATCTATTCACCCTAGTGAAATCGTTGTTGCAGGAAGTACTGGCAAAACCAATCCTAGAACCTGCCTAACGGTGGAGGGTGGTGGTATGCTACTTACCTCCATTGCAACCGATAACTCGCCCACCCGGAGATGAAGTAAACAAGACGGAGATGAAGGGGACAAGCAGGTCCTTGTTCCAGAGATTTAACTCCCTGTCTTCGCTGCATCCGCGGATCTGAATCGCTGACGTCACCAGTGCGAAGAACTGAGGTTTGATTTGTTCTACCGCTAGAGGTCAGCAAGTAAAAGGCGGGGGGGGGGGGGGGGCAAATTTTGGTCTCCTGCCATCTCCATGCCGATTTCCTCTGCATCATCGTGCATGCCACCGATTCAGCCTGGCTCACTGCAAACGGTCGATTCGATTGTTCATAGCGAGTAAGCCTCTGGGCTACTTTAAGCTTCATGCTCGTGCTGGCCAGGCTCTCCTATACGCAACCAAATAGTATTTTCTTGCATCCAATTGGCATGTTTGGGAGAGCCGAAGGCAACTAAACATGCCCTTATTAACGTTTTGCTACAACGATGAGTACATCTATAAATACATTATGCTCCCTATTTTGGAGCTCTAGCACTCAATTGAGGTGTTCCATTTTGGATTAGACTCAGGATTTTGACTGGTTCAATGATTCTGATTGAGGTTATTTTGGGTTTGGTTCATAGTTTTTATTCCATGTAGGTGTTCAATTTCAGGTCTCGCTCATAATTTTGATTGGGTCAACAATTTTGATACATCTCCAATTTCGAATTTGGTTCATGATTTTGACCGAGTCAATGATTTCTTAAATCAATCAGCAACAGCCAGCCTATAAAAGCACATGAGTCACATGCAACCTCTCATCGCCTGGCAAAAAATAATCATCAACATGCGAGACTGTAGTACCAATATTGTACATATGATTGCCAGCGTAAGAAACTTTCCCACATATATGTGGGTTGATTGGCAGATAACACAAAATCACACATCTAGAAAAGGCCCACCAAAACAATGCATTATAAAAAAATAAAAAAATACACCATCATCTTCCTCATGCACCAGACCAAATAAAAAGATTATGAAATCTCGAAAAGGAAACAACACAGTAAAGCACGCACAACCCTTCTAGTAACTTACTAAACTACAAACTAGAACTAGTCAGTGTACCCATCATGGCTTGCAGCTTGCAGCAAATTTACTCGTCAGTACGTACATTTAACGTATTTATATAATTTTTAAAAAAATTCGATCTATTCATCTTCAATTATGACAGCACAACGAACACCATAAATAATAAAATGTACATCCAGAATCGTAGACCACCTAGTGACGACTACAAACACTGAAGCGAGCCGAAGACGCGCCGTCATCATCGCCCCTCCCTCGCTGAAACCGGACAAAACTTGTTGTAGTAGACAGTCGGGAAGTCGTAGTGTTAAGGCCCCATAGAACCAGCGTACCAGAACAACAACCGCCGTCGATGAAAACACATAAACGTAGATGATCGACGACCAAATCCGAGCAAATCCGCTAAAGACAGATCTACCGAAGACAACCTCCACACGTTCACTCATGATGCTAAATGCAACATCGAGACGGGGGCTAGCCGGGAGAACTTTATTCAATTTTCAGAGAGCCGCCGCCGTCTAGCCTTCCTAGGCAGGATACAAACCTGATATCTCGCTTCAAAACTGTCCCGTCCAATTTCTCGTGCTATGTGCCCCCTTTATCTCCAGCATAAAAGATCAAACTACGTAGATCAGTTAGTGATTACACGGTTATGTGCCCCCTTTGTCATTCCCTTTATTTAAAACAAAGCCCTCCCGCCAGTAATATTAGTACCTTTTAATATATGACCAAGTCTTTTCATGCATAATATTAGTACCTTTTAATTGGTAGGGTGTCAATTATTGCATAGACTTAATATAAAATTTGCACTTTGTACAAATGTAGAAGTAAATAATATAGCAACTGAAGCACAAGTAAATATGGGAATGGTACCAATAGTAATTAATGCCATAGTGTACAAACCCAGACACATCTGAAACATCTAAAACAAAGCCCTCCCGCCAGGAAGGGCCGGGATCCACCGCGCCCCCATGGCCCTAAGGGAGGCGCGGACCGGAGGCAGCTGTGTGAAGAGGCGTCGTGGCACATCACGTTCACCGTATATACAACTGCTGAAATTTTATGATTACACAGCATTTACGGAATTCACATGTGAGCACACACATTAGAGTCGAGCAGAACACAAGATGAGTTCCGCGACCAATTGTCATGTAAACACATCAAACTTTTGTCCCAACGCACCAGTACACCAACATTTGCATGCCGAACATCAAGCAGAGAACTATGTGGGTGCAAAGCAGTACAACAGTAGTACTATGAGATACACTATCTCTGAAACCCTAACACGCCAGAAATAAAGCCAAGGATGAGTTGCCAGACCACACCGGGGCACAGAGGACCCCTTGTTACGTATACCGGTCGCTCGACTGGCCGAAGTGGTCGGAGAAGCTGAGATGGTGGCCGTGATGGTGGAAGAAGTCGTCGTCTTTGCGCGCCGCTTGAATCATGGTGAAGGCGGGAGCCGGGGCGGCGACTCTCTTGCTGTTCTCTTGGGAGGACATCGCCTTGGACGCCGAGTTGCTTCGGTCTCCGGCTGCGCCGCTGCCTAGCCGTAGATGGGTTGAACCCAAGGAATTCGCGCCATCCGCAATGGCCTTCGTGCATGCACTGCCAGACTGCTGCTGCTGCTGCTTCAGCTGTTTGGAATTGAGGAAACGTCCCCCGGAACCTCTTGCCCGCTTCATCGCGTGAAGATGGCGAGACTCGTGGAGGTAGGGCTGCAGATGGAGATTGCGTTCAAAGTCAGGCCAACCAGAAACGAGCAGCGATACAAATGTTATGTTATTTTCATAGAAATACAAAAAGTTTACATTTCACATAACCATAGGCACTATGGGAAACTAGTGGCTGCACCCACCTTCTCTCTAGGCACTATATGAGCTTCTTAAGTTGCGAGAGGCAAGAAATATAAGAGCGTTTTTTACACTAGAGTAATGTTAAAAACGCTCTTATATTATGGGACGGAGGAAGTAATTAACAACGGTAAAGTAAACAAAGGACAAGCGGCAAGAACCTTTCTGTTTTTTGTGAGTTTATTCTGGGCCTCTAACTTGGCGCGCAGCTGCCTTCGCCGGAGAATCCCATTATATTGTTTGGGATTGACAAATATGGGCTCATCCGCTGCTAATTCGACAGGCAATGGAACTCTTGCGGTCGCAGATGCCCCTCCTTCCGCCATGAGGGGCTGGAACTGTTCCATGTACAACTGGTCAGTCAAGATCCATGAAAAATTGAAAAATGTACATAGGAATGCCTCATGTAGTGTCAATAATTATGATTTACATATGGCCTTGCCGATTATCTTTGCCTGTCTAGGTGCTGATATAGTACCAACCTAGGAGAATGGTTAAAGGCATCTTCCGTACCATATGACAAGGTAGCACTGCACAATACTATTGGTACTCAGGCTGTACATGATTGCAATAACAGAACCGCAGCAGCAATATATGCAGATCTGGCTGATCACTATACAGGGGCAGGACGGGTCACGTATTCACTTTCTCTAACTATACCTAGTGACTAACAGGACACCACATGCGTCTCAGGGAGTTGCAGGTACACTACACTACTGGTGGAGCCATAAATATGTGATTACGAAAGCAAGGTTTGGCCCAGGAAGCACCAACCGGCCTTCCAGAGCAATTACCACTGCTCTGAAAACCTAGGAATTACCTACAAGCTGGTACCACATGCATCCGGCCTCTACATAACTAGATGCACATAGCCTTTACAAAGCCACGAGAGTTCACACAAATCAGAAGCACATGACATTGTTTAACGCATAAGGAAGAACAGCCTAAGGCAACGGAGGACTGGGTTTATAAAACTAGTGGGTATGCGGATGAGAAAGAAATTGAAATCTGGTTCATGCAAACTAATGATATCTAGACCATAACACGATATTCTCATCACGGCCTAGTAGAAAATAGTGATCAATAGAGAATTCAAGAATCAGACCCACCAGCACATTTTTCGAACCAACTGTAATTGCTCATAACCATAAAACAGCAGTTTTATCAAGGGAAAAATACAAGTTAATGTAAATGGAAAAAAATTGTGCATTCTCATTAGTATCTTGCTTACAAATAAAACCTGCCATTAGAGTTTACAGTATACTGGTGATTTTTAGTATGCGTGGACTATGTTTAACACCCATTCATGCTTGAGTTAAGACGATTTTTGCTAGGAATCACCGGGGGAGAGGTTGGTCCCCAAATCTTATGTTAGATGAACAGATTATAACTCACACATGTTTATGTTAGATTAAACCAGGCCGTCTCACTTGAAAAATATTTATATGGAAAAATGCAAACTACTAACCCATTTTAACCTTCTACATGCATGATATCATTGCAAGATGGACTGTTGAAAGGATGATAAGGGATTCCACTCAGCATGTCTTCAGATTACTATATGCGCTGATTAAAATGTTATAGGCTTATAAGCTCCCTCAGCGGTGAATTAAAATATAACCGGAGTCGACAACTTGATAGCGTGCAAAAACATGTTTGAAAGACATACCATAGCCCGTGACCCATAGGCCGCCCAAACAGAACCAGAATCATTGAATGGGTATGAAATGCAAGCCTGGATGATATGTGGAAATATGTTATCAGTCACACACCGCGGAATCAAAGAACATGACTGAATCTCTTTTGGTGTTTCCTAAACGAAGTTCAGTTCGTCATGAGAGGCAGAGCTTACCATTGGGTGGCCATAGTCAGTGTTTTGACTTGCAAATACAGAATGCTTATCACCAAAAGTCAAAGTTGACCTCATATGATCGTCAACCGATTTCCCAAAGGAGTCACCTGATGAAAGAATGGGACGCTGCATTATTGCAGAATGCCAGATAACGAAATGAATCAACAGTAATGATCCTACACATCCAGACCAGATAAATCGAGTTATCAACCAAATTATTTACTAGCTTGATATTTCTGATGCTAACCAACTGAAGGTCGAGAACGACATCACAATGCTGTCTGTTCATGTCTTTTTCAGCTCTCACCAAGTGTCATCAGGAACAGCTAGCATGCAATTTCTTCTAGTTATACTATGGTTAGTGAAATGACAAGGCTAAATTAACACAAACAGAGGAACCAGCGCAGGGCGT
Source organism: Triticum aestivum (assembly GCF_018294505.1). NCBI lineage: Eukaryota > Viridiplantae > Streptophyta > Magnoliopsida > Poales > Poaceae > Triticum > Triticum aestivum. The sequence continues at coordinate 445,209,132 of NC_057811.1, read as the reverse complement.
AGGTATGGGGCAAGGTTGTTAACTGTTTATGCTACCTCTAGTAGTAAACAAAAGGCAGGGGGTCAATTATTAGCCGGCCAAGCCATAATTAATGGCGATGATGGCATCCCAATTCCCAAGAACATGCATGTAGACAAGGAGCTGCTCAAGGCGAAAAGTCAAGAACAGCTCCCAGCCCAAATCCACACACCATCAAATTATGAAATTAACAGAGCAGCTGTTTGGGAGTCTTTTTCGAAAAAAAAAAACTGTTTGGGAGTGGGAGATCCTCAAGCCCAACTGCATCCATGCCCACCGACTGACATGCAAACCAAATCCACATAAATATCATGCAAGATTCTCCCAGCCAAGAACCGCCGAAGAAAGATTCACGTTCTGCGACCACGAAATCATCTAGCAGGACGACGCGGGAGGGCGGAACGATCGAAAAGACCTTAGAGGTAGATGGGAAAACCTTTGGGATCGTAGGAGGAAGACGAAGAAGAGGGGAGAAGCATGGCTCCCACGCGCCTCCTCCCTCCCGCCGCCCTCTCTCGGTGCGTCCGCCCCCGGGAAGCTAGCTTGCCTCCGCCGTCCCTTTGCGCTCCCTCTCTGTCTGCCCCCCGCACGCCCCTCCTCGACCGCGTCACTCCACTTGGGCTCTCCCTTTTATCCATTGTTCCAAGGAGCACCCTCAGCTCTTATTTTATTGTGCGCCTCCGTGTGTCTGCATCTGGTGCCCCATTTGCACTATTGCATTATGCTGCCCAAGTGGGAGAGAACATTGGCAATAGAAAAATGCAAATGGTTTGGCTTTCCCCACAGCAAATTCCAAGTTTGCAATGCGCATGAGCTGGGTTTTTTGTATGGGGGAGAAGGGAGTGGTTTTATAGTTTAACCCATGGAGGGAACCGATGTGTTTCCTAGTTCTAGGTTATGGGCATATGCTACATCATTGTCATTCGTGAGGACTGATAAAACCGTGATAACGACAGACATTATCATGACCATGTATGGTTGTTCCAACATGATGTTGGTTTGCTCGAGAGAAAGTAATGGGTGAATTTCTAACTGTGCAAGTTGATGCTGGTGACAACATAGTAGCGTGGAAGACTTTTACTGCTCAGTTTACTTTTTACCGTAGTTACGTATGAGTTATCTTTTTTTATGAAGAGCGCAATGGTTTTATAGTTTAGCCCAAAGGAGGGGACCAATTCTTGGGTATATAGAAATGCCATAGTTGTTCGAGAAGGCCTATAGATTAAACGGTGATAGAGACAGACATTATCATGACGATATATGATTTGGTTGCTATAGAATTTTGGTTTCCTCGAGAATAAAGTGACATGTAAATTGATAACTATGCAAGTTGATGCGAGTGACAATGTAGTGGCGTGAAGATATTTTGGTTCTTAGTGTACTTTTTGTTTACGAGGACTGTCATAAAAGCAATGACTTTGTGTTTGAAGAAGTATTAGGTAAATTTATAACAACACAAGTTGATGCGAGTGAAAGCATAATAGCGTAATGGGTTTTACAATGTGTTTTTTTCATGAGTGCAATGCTCATAGCAGAGACAAGCCATGTGAGACCTTCTCCTCCATGGACCATGTGTCGTATAGAAAACACTTAACATGATGGCAGCTTTTATATTTCGTGTAGTTAATTCATTGCGAATTAGAAAATCAAATGTCCATATATTTACTTACACGGCTGTCTGAATCATACCACATACTACTTGATCGATAAAATTATTTTGTTGAATATATATACCATCAAGGAAACAGTATAGCCATCTAAAAATCCTTTTGCATAAAAAAGAAAGAGAAGTGGTCCAAGCCCATGTACCCATAGCAAGAAGCATTGTGGATGTCATGCATGCCACTCATGGTAACCAAAGAGGGAGAGTAATATATTTTTTAGGGGTGGGAGGAAAATATATATCCACTAAACACCATGACTTGCCAAAAATTCCTGTTGGCAACGTCAAGCCATGGCCCACCCGTGACCCGGCTACCATTCATGAAGTCACCGTTGCTGCCGAGGGCCTGCGGTCGCGCATCCAATGCGGCTGCCTACTATGGCCCGGGAAGGCCCTTCGATGGACGGTGTGGTAGGCCCGCGATATTTATACCGGTTTCCATCATAAGCTGCTGATCTTTCTAAAAAAAAAAACTAAATAAGCTGCTACTGGAAATGCATGGGGCCGGCTCCACTGGACCGGCGACTCTTTTTCTGCGTGAAAAAGATCGGGTCATCCATGCCATGGTGTGTGTAACGTAGGAGAAGCAACGTGAACCACAGCACCGTGTATACCAACGTTTATGTAAGTGAGCCACGCGCTGGCAAGCCAGGGTCTATTCTACCAACAAAAAGTAGCTGGACCACCAGTTGTGGAAAATATATAGCAACAGCCAACAGGGCGGCATGATGTTGAATACTCCCTCCGTCCAGAAATACTTGTCCTCAAAATGGTTGTAGTCTAAGTACAACCATTTTAAGGACAAGTATTTCCCACACTTTTTGTGCAGCTACAACCATCCAGAAACCTGAAGATGGAGATGTTTTGACAAGTCGTATTTGGTGGAATTATTAAAGCGGTGTGCACGCACTTTGATTAGTAGTATTCCTTTGCTGTTTCCATGGCGTTCTCTTCATCTCCTGCCTACGAGATGCCCTGTCCCCGCAGGGTGCCCTGCCAAAAACACCTACCGCAAAGTGTGTGTGTATCTGATGCATGCCCACTCGATACGTACTTTTTTCTTGACATGTAAGTACCCGATACATGCCTACTTCAACTTGCTCCTCTCTCCGGAGAAAGGAGAGAGCCCATATGTGAATATAGTAGAGCGCCGAATCGGGCATTCTTGTTCTCTCCTGGCTCCCGGACCACCTGAGCGGCCAAAAGCGGCGCATGCATGCCGGAGATCAGATCATGCTATCCACCTTGAGAAGCTGGCAGTGCAAGGCCAGGCGTGCTGGGATTCCCAAAGTGGAATTATTCTCCCCGGCACTTGCTGTTTTTATCAAAGTTTAGATACCCCTTTGATCTTTCTTCTCTCCGGGAAATACCCTTTCTAGCTTTCATGATACTCGTGGTACAGTTAGGTGTGGTGTAGCTAGGCTCCATTTATGCGTGGAAAGGGCTGCGGCTAGGTAATGAGATGTTGCGGTGGGCATCACGGGACATTTACATGACGTGCCGGTCCACCTAGAAGACACTGTCGAGTGGCGTAGCTATGGGAACCAATGGGCAATGGTTCCGACGTCCTTATCGGCGATCAGGTAACGGCATTCGGTGCTGAAAACAGCTCCCTTCCATCATGTACGACTTGTCAAAAGACGATAGATACTATATAAGAACATCCTTGGCACAATGGTACAACTTTTAAGACTTTATTTTAAGTTGTATCCCTTTAGGATTTCGATTCATTAAAAAGTAGAAGAGAGTTGCCTGGTTAATTTGCAGAAAACCCGGTGAAAGCCATTGCAGCATACACGGAAGAAAGGGCACCCAGCCGACCTGCCTACCCACAAGACGCAAACACACACTGATGTGGAGAGGACGCTGTTGAGGTTGCCCACAGTGTCATCTTCATCACTTCTTCCCGAGCAAGCGTCTCTAACTTCACCCAAGACCCCTCCAAACAAACGACACATGAGAATCATGTCGTCCTATGCTAAACAGACGCCCAAAAGCGTCGAGGACCAGGCATCTCCGATTTTGCCGATGAGCCTCGCAGGAGAAAAATGCAATCCTTGCGCTGACCTCATCCAATGCACCAACCGATGAAGGTCGCCATCCAAACCACCCTTCGCTAGTCATTGTTGTTGCAGTGACACCATCCCAAAACTTGGAATTCATCGCATCATGGTGAGAAACAACATAGACACACTGAAACAACTGCTTCAAAAGGATAACTCGTGACCTAGCACCACTCACAAGCCTTGTCGTCGCCACACATCACAAACGTCACAAACACGAACAAACCGCCATCCATTGGTCTCTTCAGCTTGTCAGCTTCAAGAAGAAGTCTCCAAGGAGGTGAATGACACAAGAGACATCGCCATCTTTTGCTCTAGGATCTGGATCCGAGGTCTTCCTTGGAGCACACATGGGAGGAGAGGCGCACAAACACAACAACGCCTTCATGAAGGACACACCATCTGTAGATGTCGTTGTTGCCGGCTTCGGTCATGGACCAGAGGCAATGAGGTATGGCTCTCTCCTGTTGGTACGCACTCCACCGCCCAGACCTGGCTAACCACCAAGCCTCCACCGATGTGTTGTCATCGATCGCTAAGCACGTTGTGAAGCCAAGACTCAATCTGCCACTACAGGGGGCCATCCCCACCTCTGCCACCTGCCAGTCACTGATGCCGCCGAACGCGGAACCACCGGCCAAGACTAGCTGCCGCCATCATGTTCAGGTCCCCGCAAGGAAGACCCCCACCTCCGTCTCAGCGCTGCAAGCCTCACCGTCATAGCTGCTAGACACGAGAGGTCAGATCCCGCCATCTCCCGCCCCTCGCCACCGCTCTAGGGATCATAGCTCAGGTTGCCGAGCCTTATACATGGTGTGCCAAATCTTTCGCAGAATCGTTTGCATGTTGCTACACCTTAACTCACCAAATCAAATTATAATAATACCATTCTACACTTTTCTGGGCTAAAAGTGTGGCGGACAATTTGTGCGTGACACTTGTGGCAAGCCGTAGCTTAGCGTGGTGTGTTGATGGCGCCATCCAGTAATGCCCTTAGTTTTTTTTTTTGAAACGAGATAATGCCCTTAGTTACACACGCGCACGCACGCACGAGCTATTTTAGCAAAGCCGTCTGAACCGTCAAAAATCATCATATTTGGCGTCTCGGGGCTGCCTCTTGAAGCGCCTTTCATTTGACAGGTACGTGTGATGGCATGGAAACTTCGGGTGGCTCGCCATCTCACGTGCGATTACGGGGAGGTTGGAGAAAGATAGACGTTCCATTGGCGAGTGGATCCCACAATTATGAAGGTGACACATATAGAGACTCTGAGTTTGAGTGTTGCCTCTCCAAACTACTATGATATTTTGAAGTGCACTCCATAATAAATATGAAGACCGTCCTTTTGACAACGCACACACACACACGAATGCTTTGTCTTTGAGGGCGCCTCATAGTACGAATGTTTCCTGTGCGATTCCAGCTAATAACTGGTGAAGTAATCACCCGAATCCGCAAGGCCGGTGGATGGTGGTGCTCGACCTCCCTCCATCGGCTTTGCCTCCCAGCAGCCAGCAGGCATCGCCATCTGAGCAAAGACAAGCGAAACAAACAATGCCCAAAACGAATATGATACTCCAGCTTACTACAGAATTGCAAAAACATTACAGAGATGTCCGACAAAATGTCGCACGCTCAGTATTTTCACAATTTTTATTTCTTTATTTTTATTCTGATTATGATTAATTCAATATATTTTTAAATTAAATTATTAATATCAAATCCAAAATAATAATATCTATGCTGCAAAAAATTAAAATGTTCATATATTCCCCAAAAAGGTCAGTCCCATGCTTAATAAATGTTCCCATTTATAAGTGAAATGTATTTGTGTTAAAACACAGAAATAATATATTGCAAAATATATTTACGTATTTAGGAAAAAAATACTCATGCACAATTATATGTTCATATACTTTAACAAGTATGTTTCTAAAACAAATATACACATACTAAGTAAAGATAGAAAATAACAAAAATGGTTATTTTTAAAGGAAGCAGAACAAAATGGAGAGAAAAATGAGAAACGAAAAACGAGAAATAATAATAATGAAGGAAAGCACGAACATTGGTTGGCCATGTATAGCCATCCTTGTGCAATATAACGACAATACAAAGTAAGGAGCGATGAATAGGATTTATGACTTATGGAGGCTCATCGCTAAATTGCCTTAACTACCCACTATAAGGGCTGGACATGATACCAGCCATTTAGTTTTATATTTTATATTTTTAATAAATTATATTTCATTTAACATATTTTTTGGAAAATATATTACAGAAAATAAGTATAAACATCTACTGCAATTTCGCAAAAAAAAATATACTACAAAAAGAAAAAAGTGTGCTTGATATAATTGTTCATGTATATAAAATATAAATTTAACTATTCATCTTGTGTTTTAAAAATATTCATGCATACAACATGAATATAAAAAGTTCATGCATTTTTGTAAACATGTTCATGCGTGTCTGAATATATGCTCATACACTTTGAAAACATTCGAGTCCAAAAGGGAAAATTTATAAAAACTGGAAAAAGAACTAAAGAAGGAAACTTGAAAAAAAAAGAAACATATAAAAACGTAGTAGAAAAGAAAATTAAAAGGACAAAAGCAAAACTTGGTCCGACCCAGAATAGGTGAGGGTGCACTTTGTACTGACAAATCCAAGCACTGTGTTACGCTAAAAAAGATACCCCCATGGCCCCTTGGAGCTTCGCGTACACCTATTTGGATTCAAAATGAGCCGGATAATGGCCCGAACTGTTGACAAAATATGTTCAGTAATATTTGTAAAATATATTTCTTTATGCTTTTAACACTCAAAAATGGTGTTTGAAATAATTTTAATTTTATTAAAACTGTATAGAGAAACAGGTTGAAAATGTATTTGATCTAGTTTTAAATTTTGTTCACATAACTTAGGGATTTGTTCATCTATACTAACTAAAACGATGATGCGACTAATAAAAAAATGTTTTTACAAACCACCAAAAAAGTGCTTTAAAAATATTCTTCAATTTTCGTTGTAGGTATTCAAACATGTCAAAGAAAAATCTTCAAGGCAATCTAAATAAATGTTTGTATCTGTCAAAGAGATGTTTTGTATTTTGGAACAAAAAATTTTCTATGTATAAAACATTACCATCTCTCCAAAATGGAAATGCTCCATGTACTTATTAAATGTTCATGGACTTAAAACTCTACATACTAAAGAAAAAAATTTATGTGCAAAATACAAAATAAAATGACAGTAGCAAATAGGAAAATTAACGTGATAAAATAAAAATTAAAAAAATAAAGAACTAAATGAAAAAGAATATAGTAACAAATAATAATAAAATGAAAGGTATAAAAAGAAAATGAAAAATGGTAAAGAAGAAACAATCAATACTTGGCCGACCCAAGTAGAGTTCGCCTTCAAAAAACTTAAATGCCTCCGGCCAAAGTTTGGGCCTCCTCCCAATGAGGCGAGAGAGGTTTTGATCTCGCCCAAATGGCACTCGGAGCCATACCGAAAGCTCAGGCAGTGTAGCACGTGATTGTAACTGTTATATTTTAGCGGGGCCTATGTAAGCCTGCCTTCTTCCCCACGGGGAAGGTGACGACTCTACATCTTTCCTAATCAATGTTTAAAACTTGAAAGCTTTAGATCAACCTACCCAATTCTTCAGCCTTTCCACAAATTTAGGCAATGCTAGAGGAGAATCGGATCTACAATTTCACCAAACCAAACGTTGAGATACATTCCTCGCTAGTCCCCTTGTGCATATTTTTAATCTTGGGTTTGTGGGGAACTCTAGACAACTGTGTCACCAAGGAGCTTTTGAGTTGTGGACTTGTGCTCTGGGAAAGTTTGTGATAGTTTGGAGTTTGCGTGAGGAACTACCGCTAGTGAAGGGAGCTCGTACATTCATTGACAGAGGCTCTCAAATACCTAGGTGAGACATCCATTGTCATGAGGGCATTCATAGTGCTCCACCTCGAGATTAGAACGCCCCCAGTGTGAACTCTGGTTTACATATATTCATTTGCAACATTTGTTGTTATTTCATTTAGTTGTTTGGTAGTTGTCCCTTGTGCAGCTTGCTTTCTTGTGTTAGATCATCATGCATGGTGTATCATTTAGATGAACTTATAGAGGACACATAATTTTTCAATCCCTCCAAAATCAACCAAGAAAAGTTGAAAAAACTGCTAGTCCTCTACTCACCCGGCCGACATCTACGGGCATATTTGACTCTTCAATGTTGATAGCCGCTTCGACACTCAGCATTGGCCACTCTTCCATTGATGCATGGTGCATACTTATCTAGTCCGCCCAACAGAGATCTTAACCCAAATATCTTACTATAAATGTTCACCATACATACATATCATGGCTTTTCCATAGTCATTCTGGGCATATTTCCATGCACTGCAATCATCATCATTTCGCATATGTTACATGACTAGAGACATGTTCTTTGTTGTCATATGCTTTATATGATCATATAGCTAGCTTCATATTATTTGGCACCAATTATCATATTTCATCATTGACATATGCTATGTTAGATTTTGTAATACTGGTACACTGTGAGATCATCATTTATAGTTTCTCTCATGCTTAGAACATTCAGCTGAAGTATGGCAAAAAGTGTATTGATCGTCATTGTAATGTGCTTCTCCTCAAAAGAAGAAAAGATGAACCAAATATATGCCACAATAAAATAAAAATTGTTGGGGAACGTAGTAATTCAAAAAAATTCCTACGATCACGCAAGATCTATCTAGGAGATGCATAGCAACGAGAGGGGAGAGTGTGTCCACGTACCCTCGTAGACCGAAAGCGGAAGCGTTTAGTTAACACGGTTGATATAGTCGAACGTCTTCACGATCCAACCGATCCAAGTTCCGAACGTACGGCACCTCCATGTTCAGCACACATTCAGCACGATGACATCCCTCGAGCTCTTGATCCAGTAGAGGGTCGAGGGAGAGTTCCGTCATCACGACGGCGTGGCGACGGTGTTGGTGATGCGATCTGCGCAGGGCTTCGTCTAAGCACTACGACAATATGACCGAGGTGGTAAACTGTGGAGGGGGCACCACACACGGCTCAGAAACAACTGTTGTGTCTTTGGGGTGCCTCCCTGCCCAGGTATATAAAGGAGGGGGGGAGGAGGAGGCCGGCCCAGGGGGTGGCGCCAAGAGGGGGGAGTCCTACTAGGACTCCGTTCCTAGTAGGATTCACCCCCTCCTTCCATCTAACGGAGAGGGGAAAGGGGAAAGGAGGGAGAGGGAGAAGGAAAGGGGGGCCGCGCCCCCCAACCCCTTGTCCAATTTGGATTGGGCTTGGGGGGGGGGAGCGCCACCTCCTGTGGCAGCCTCCCTCTCTCCACTATGGCCCAATAGGCCCATTAACTTTCCCGGGGGGTTCCGGTAACCTCCCGGTACTCCAAAAAATCCCCGATCTTGTTCGGAACCATTCTGGTGTCAGTATATAACCTTCCAATATATCAATCTTTACCTCTCGACCATTTCGAGACTCCTCGTTATGTCCGTGATTTCATCCGGGACTCCGAACAAACTTTGGTCACCAAAACACATAACTCATAATACAAATCATCATCGAACGTTAAGCGCGCGGACCCTACTGGTTCGAGAACTATGTAGACATGACCGAGACATATCTCCGGTCAATAACCAATAGCGGAACCTGGATGCTCATATTGGCTCCTACATATTCTACGAAGATCTTTGTCGGTCAAGCCGCATAACAACATACGTCATTCCCTTTGTCATCGGTATGTTACTTGCCCGAGATTCGATCGTCGGTATCATCATACCTAGTTCAATCTCGTTACCAGCAAGTCTCTTTACTCATTCCGTAATGCGTCATCCCGTAACTAACTCATTAGTTACATTGCTTGCAAGGCTTATAGTGATGTGCATTACCGAGAGGGCCCAGAGATACCCCCCGATACTCGGAGTGACAAATCCTAATCTCGATCTATGCCAACTCAACAAACACCATCGGAGACACCTGTAGAGCATCTTTATAATCACCTAGTTATGTTGTGACGTTTGATAGCACACAAGGTGTTCCTCCGGTATTCGGGAGTTGCATAATCTCATAGTCAGAGTGCTACCTCTTGAGCATGCGTTGGTTTTCCCTTGAAGAGGAAAGGGTGATGCAGCAAAGTAGCGTAAGTATTTCCCTCAGTTTTGAGAACCAAGGTATCAATCCAGTAGGAGACAATGCTCAAGTCACCTAGTACCTGCACAACAATCAAGAACCTTGCAACCAACGCGATAAAGGTGTTGTCAATCCCTTCACGGTCACTCGCAAAAGTGAGATCTAATAAAGATAGTAAAGTAAATATTTTTGGTATTTTTGTTGTATAGATTGGAAAGTAAAGATTGCAAAATAGTAAACGAGATGCGATGTAAATAAAAGAGATGCAATATAATAAGAAAAGAGACCCGGGGGCCATAGGTTTCACTAGTGGCTTCTCTCAAGATAGCATGTATTATGGTGGGTGAACAAATTACTGCCGAGCAATTGATAGAAAAGCACATAGTTATGAGAATATCTAGGCAATGATCATGAATATAGGCATCACGTCCGTGTCAAGTAGACTGAAACGATTCTGCATCTACTACTATTACTCCACACATCGACCGCTATCCAGCATGCATCTAGAGTATTAAGTTCATAAGAACAGAGTAACGCATTAAGCAAGATGACATGATGTAGAGGGATAAACTCAAGCAATATGATATAAACCCCATCTTTTTATCCTCAATGGCAACAATACAATACGTGCCTTGCTGCCCCTACTGTCACTGGGAAAGGACACCGCAAGATTGAACCCAAAGCTAAGCACTTCTCCCATTACAAGAATGATCAATATAGTAGGCCAAACTAAACCGATATTTCGAAGAGACTTGCAAAGATATCAAATCATGCATATAAGAATTCAGAGAAGAACCAAATAATATTCATAGATAATCTTGTTCAAAAACCCACAATTCATCGGATCCCGGCAAACACACCGTAAAAGGGTATTACATCGAATAGATCTCCAAGAACATCGAGGAGAACTTTGTATTGAGAATCAAAGAGAGAGAAGAAGCCATCTAGCTAATAACTATGGACCCGAAGGTTTGTGGTAAACTACTCACGCTTCATCGGAGAGGCAATGGTGTTGATGTAGATACCCTCCGTGACCGATTCCCCCTCTGGCAGATCGCCGGAAAAGGCCCCAAGATGGGATCTCACGGGTACAGAAGGTTGCGGCGGTGGAAAAGTGGTTTCGTGACTCCCCCTGATGTTTCTAGGGTATAAGGGTATATATAGGTGAAAGAAGTACGTCGGTGGAGCTTCGTGGGGCCCACAAGGGTGGGGGGTGCGCCCTCCTGCCTCGTGGCCGCCTCGCAGAGTTCCAGACTTCAACTCCAAGTCTTCTGGTTTGCTTTCGGTCCAAGAAAGATCATCGCGAAGGTTTCATTCCGTTTGGACTCCGTTTGGTATTCCTTTTCTGCAAAACTCTAAAACTGGGCAAAAAAATAGAAACTGGCACTGGGCCTCCGGTTAATAGGTTAGTCCCAAAAATAATATAAAAGAGCATATTAAAGCCCATTAAACATCCAAAACAGATAATATAATAGCATGGAACAATAAAAAATTATAGATACATTGGAGACGTATCAAGTATCCCCAAGCTTAATTCCTGCTCGTCCTCGAGTAGGTAAATGATAAAAACAGAATTTTTGATGTGGAATGCTACCTATCATAATTATCAATGTAATTCTCTTTATTGTGGCATGAATGTTCAGATCCATAAGATTCAAAACAAAAGTTTAATATTGACATAAAAATAATAATACTTCAAGCATACTAATAAAGCAATCATGTCTTCTCAAAATAACATGACCAAAGAAAGTTATCCCTACAAAATCATATAGTCTGGCTATGCTCTATCTTCATCACACAAAATATTTAAATCATGCACAACCCCGATGACAAGCCAAGCAATTGTTTCATACTTTTGATGTTCTCAAACTTTTTCAATCTTCACGCAATACATGAGCGTGAGCCATGGACATAGCGCTATAGGTGGAATAGAATGGTGGTTGTGGAGAAGACAAAAAAGGAGAAGATAGTCTCACATCAACTAGGCGTATCAATGGGCCATGGAGATGCTCATCAATAGATATCAATGTGAGTGAGTAGGGATTGCCATGCAACGGATGCACTAGAGCTATAAGTGTATGAAATCTCAACAAAAGAAACTAAGTGGGTGTGCATCCAACGCTTGCTCACGAAGACCTAGGGCAATTTGAGGAAGCCCATCATTGGAATATACAAGCCAAGTTCTATAATGAAAATTTCCCACTAGTATATGAAAGTGACAACATAGGAGACTCTCTATCATGAAGATCATGGTGCTACTTTGAAGCACAAGTGTGGAAAAAGGATAGTAGCATTGTCCCTTCTCTCTTTTTCTCTCATTTTTTATTTGGCCCTTTCTCTTTTTTATGGCCTCTTTTTTTGTCCGGAGTCCCATCCCGACTTGTGGGGGAATCATAGTCTCCGTCATCCTTTCCTCACTGGGACAATGCTCTAATAATGAAGATCATCACACTTTTATTTACTTACAACTCAAGAAGAGTTACAACTCAATACTTAGAACAAAATATGACTCTATGTGAATGCCTCCGGCAGTGTACCGGGATGTGCAATCAATCAAGAGTGACATGTATGAAAAATTATGAATGGTGGCTTTGCCACAAATACGATGTCAACTACATGATCATGCAAAGCAATATGACAATGATGAAGCGTGTCATAATAAACGGAACGGTGGAAAGTTGCATGGAAATATATCTCGGAATGGCTATGAAAATGCCATAATAGGTAGGTACGGTGGCTGTTTTGAGGAAGGCATATGGTGGGTGTATGATACCAGTGAAAGTTGCGCGGTATTAGAGAGGCTGGCAATGGTGGAAGGGTGAGAGTGCGTATAATCCATGGACTCAACATTAGTCATAAAGAACTCACATACTTATTGCAAAAATTTATTAGTTATCGAAACGAAGTACTACGCGCATGCTCCTAGAGGGATAGATTGGTAGGAAAAGACCATCGCTCGTCCCCGACCGCCACTCATAAGGAAGACAATCAATAAATAAATCATGCTCCGACTTCATCACTTAACGGTTCACCATACGTGCATGCTACGGGAATCACAAACTTTAACACAAGTATCTCTCAAATTCACAACTACTCAACTAGCATGACTCTAATATCACCATCTTCATATCTCAAAACAATCATAAGGAATCAAACTTCTCATAGTATTCAATGCACTTTATATGAAAGTTTTTATTATACCCATCTTGGATGCTCATCATATTAGGACTAAATTCATAACCAAAGCAAATTACCATGCTGTTCTAAAAGACTCTCAAAATAATATAAGTGAAGCATGAGAGATCAATAATTTCTATAAAATAAAACCACCACCGTGCTCTAAAAAGATATAAGTGAAGCACTAGAGCAAAATTATCTAGCTCAAAAGATATAAGTGAAGCACATAGAGTATTCTAGTAAATTCCGATTCATGCGTGTCTCTCCAAAAGGTATGTACAGCAAGGATGATTGTGGTAAACTAAAAAGCAAAGACTCAAATCATACGAGACGCTCCAGCAAAACACATATCATGTGGTGAATAAAAATATAGCCTTAAGTAAAGTTACCGATAGACGAAGACGAAAGAGGGGATGCCTTCCGGGGCATCCCCAAGCTTAGGCTTTTGGTTGTCCTTGAATTTTACCTTGGGGTGCATTGGGCATCCCCAAGCTTAGGCTCTTGTCACTCCTTATTCCAAAATCCATCAAAACTTTACCCAAAACTTGAAAACTTCACAACACAAAACTTCAACAGAAAATCTCATGAGCTCCGTTAGTATAAGAAAATAAACCACCACTTTAAGGTACTGTAATGAACTCATTCTTTGTTTATATTGGTGTTAAACCTACTGTATTGAAACTTCTATATGGTTCATACCCCCCGATACTACTCATAGATTCATCAAAATAAGCAAACAACACACGAAAAACAGATTCTGTCAAAAACAGAACAGTCTGTAGAAATCTGTATCATTCGAATACTTATGTAACTCCAAAAATTCTGAAATAAATTTTTGGACGTGAGGAATTTGTCTATTAATCATCTGCAAAAAGAATCAACCTAAAATCACTCTCCAGTAAAAAATGACAGCTAATCTTGTGAGCGCAAAAGTTTCTGTTTTTTACAGCAAGATCGCAAAGACTTCACCCAAGTCTTCCCAAAGGTTCTACTTGGCACAAACACTAATTAAAACATAAAACCACATCTAAGCAGAAGCTAGATGAATTATTTATTACTAAACTGGAACAAAAAGCAAAAAATAAAATAAAATTGGGTTGCCTCCCAACAAGCGCTTTTCTTTAAAGCCTTTTTAGCTAGGCATTGATAATTTTAATGATGCTCACATGAAAGACAAGAATTGAAGCGCAAAGAGAGCATCATAAAACACGTGACAAACACATCTAAGTCTAACATACTTCCTATGCATAGGCATTTTGTAAGCAAACAAATTTTCAAGGCAAGCAAAAACTAGCATATGCAAGGAAGAAAGAGACGATATCATTCTCAACATGAAGAGAGGTAATTTAGTAACATGAAAATGTCTACAATCATATTTTCCTCTCTCATAATAATTACATTTAGGATCATAAGAAAATTTAACAACATAGCTATCACATAAAATATTCTCTTTATGAACCATATGCATGCAAAGTTGACACTCTTCCAAAATAGTGGGATTAACATTAACTAAAGTCATGACCTCTCCAAACCCACTTTTATCAAAAATTTGATAAGATTGAAAATACTCCAAATATGTGGGATCTAAAGTTGACACTCTTCCAAACCCACTTTCAATAGTATTGCAAACACTATTATCAATCTCATACTCATCATGGGGCTTAAATAAATTTTCAAGATCATAAGAAGAATCACCCCAATCATGATCATTGCAACAAGTAGTAGACATAGCAAAATTAGCATCCCCAAGCTTAGGGTTTTGCATATTATTAGCACAATTGACATTAATAGAATTTATAGTAGAATCATTGCAATCATGTTTTTTATTCAAGGAGCTATGTGAATCACTTTACAAATTTCTTCTTTCAACACTTCATCACAATTTTTAGATTCACGAATTTAAAGCAAAACCGCATAAAGATAATCTAGTGCACTCACATCACTAGAAATTGGTTCATCATAATTGGATCTCTTAAAAAGATTAGCAAGTGGATGAGGATCCATAAACTTTTAGCAAGCGAAGATGCATGCAAAAGGAAGGCACATAGTAACACAAGCAAACAAAAGATCGAACGAAAGAAGGGCGAAGAAAAGGCAAATCTTTTCCAAAATCGTTTTAGAAGTGGGGGAGAGGAAAACGAGAGGTGAATGGCAAATAATGTACTGCGAGGGAGAAGAGTTTATGATGGGTACTTGATATCTCTTGACCTGGCGTAGATCTCCCCGGCAACGGCGCCAGAAATCCTTCTTGCTACCTCTTGAGCATGCGTTGATTTTCCCTTGAAGAGGAAAGGGTGATGCAGCAAAGTAGCGTAAGTATTTCCCTCAGTTTTGAGAACCAAGGTATCAATCCAGTAGGAGACAATGCTCAAGTCACCTAGTACCTGCACAAACAATCAAGAACCTTGCAACCAACACGATAAAGGGGTTGTCAATCCCTTCACGGTCACTCGCAAAAGTGAGATCTAATAAAGATAGTAAAGTAAATATTTTTGGTATTTTTGTTGTATAGATTGGAAAGTAAAGATTGCAAAATAGTAAACGAGATGCGATGTAAATAAAAGAGATGCAATATAATAAGAAAAGAGACCCGGGGGCCATAGGTTTCACTAGTGGCTTCTCTCAAGATAGCATGTATTACGGTGGGTGAACAAATTACTGCCGAGCAATTGATAGAAAAGCGCATAGTTATGAGAATATCTAGGCAATGATCATGAATATAGGCATCACGTCCGTGTCAAGTAGACCGAAACGATTCTGCATCTACTACTATTACTCCACACATCGACCGCTATCCAGCATGCATCTAGAGTATTAAGTTCATAAGAACAGAGTAACGCATTAAGCAAGATGACATGATGTAGAGGGATAAACTCAAGCAATATGATATAAACCCCATCTTTTTATCCTCGATGGCAACAATACAATACGTGCCTTGCTGCCCCTACTGTCATTGGGAAAGGACACCGCAAGATTGAACCCAAAGCTAAGCACTTCTCCCATTGCAAGAAAGATAAATCTAGTAGGCCAAACTAAACCGATAATTCGAATAGACTTGCAAAGATATCAAATCATGCATATAAGAATTCAGAGAAGAACCAAATAATATTCATAGATAATCTTGTTCATAAACCCACAATTCATCGGATCTCGGCAAACACACCGTAAATGAGTATTACATCGAATAGATCTCCAAGAACATCGAGGAGAACTTTGTATTGAGAATCGAAGAGAGAGAAGAAGCCTTCTCGCTAATAACTATGGACCCGAAGGTCTGTGGTAAACTACTCACGCTTCATCGGAGAGGCAATGGTGTTGATGTAGATGCCCTCCGTGATCGATTCCCCCTCCAGCAGATCGCCGGAAAAGGCCCCAAGATGGGATCTCACGAGTACAGAAGGTTGTGGCTCCCCCTGATGTTTCTAGGGTATAAGGGTATATATAGGCGAAAGAAGTACGTCGGTGAAGCTCCGTGGGGCCCACGAGGGTGGGGGCGCGCCTACCCCCTGGGTGCGCCCTCCTGCCTCGTGGTCGCCTCGCGGAGTTCCATACTTCAACTCCAAGTCTTCTGGTTTGCTTTCGGTCCAAGAAAGATCATTGCGAAGGTTTCATTCCGTTTGGACTTCGTTTGGTATTCCTTTTCTGCAAAACTCTAAAATAGGCAAAAAAGCAGAAACTGGCACTGGGCCTCCGGTTAATAGGTTAGTCCCAAAAATAATATAAAAGAGCATATTAAAGCCCATTAAACATCCAAAACAGATAATATAATAGCATGCAACAATCAAAAATTATAGATACGTTGGAGACGTATCACAGAGGAATATGTATAAGTCATGAAGAAAGCAATAGCAATAAAACTAAACGATCATAATGCTAAGCTAAAAGATGGGTCTTGTCCATCACATCATTCTCTAATGATGTGATCCCGTTCATCAAATGACAACACATGTCTATGGTTAGGAAACTTAACCATCTTTGATTAACGAGCTAGTCAAGTAGAGGCATACTAGGGACACTCTGTTTGTCTATGTATTCACACATGTACTAAGTTTCTGGTTAATACAATTCTAGCATGAATAATAAACATTTATCATGATATAAGGAAATATAAATAACAAATTTATTATTGCCTCTATGGCATATTTCCTTCAGTCTCCCACTTGCACTAGAGTCAATAATCTAGATTACATACTAATAATTCTAACACCCATGGAGTCTTGGTGTTGATCATGTTTTGCTCGTGGAAGAGGCTTAGTCAATGGGTGTGCATCATTCAGATCCGTATGTATTTTGCAAATCTCTATGTCTCCCTCCTTGACTTGATCGCGGATGGAATTGAAGTGTCTCTTGATGTGTTTGGTTCTCTTTTGAAATCTGGATTCCTTCGCCAAGGCTATTGCTCCAGTATTGTCACAAAGATTTTCATTGGACCCGATGCACTAGGTATTACACCTAGATCGGATATGAACTCCTTCATCCAGACTCCTTTCATTTGCTGCTTCCGAAGCAGCTATGTACTCTGCTTCACACGTAGATCCCTCCACGACGCTTTGCTTGGAACTGCACCAACTGATAGCTCCACCATTCAATATAAATATGTATCCGGTTTGTGACTTAGAGTCATCCGGATCAGTGTCAAAGCTTGCATCGACATAACCATTTACGAAAAGCTCTTTGTCGCCTCCATAAACGAGAAACATATCCTTAGTCCTTTTCAGATATTTCAGGATGTTCTTGACCGCTGTCCAGTGATCCATCCTGGATTACTTTGGTACCTCCCTGCTAAACTTATAGCAAGGCACACATCAGGTCTGCTACATAGCATTGCATACATGATAGATCCTATGGCTGAGGCATAGGGAATGACTTTCATTTTCTCTCTATCTTCTGCAGTGGTCGGGCATTGAGTCTGACTCAACTTCACACCTTGTAATACATGCAAGAACCCTTTATTTGACTGATCAATTTTGAACTTCTTCAAAACTTTATCAAGGTATGTGCTTTGTGAAAGTCCAATTAAGCGTCTTGATCTATCTCTATAGATCTTGATGCCCAATATATAAGCAGCTTCACCGAGGTCTTTCATTGAAAAATTCTTATTCAAGTATCCTTTTATGCTATTCAGAAATTCTGTATTATTTCCAAGCAACAATATTTCATCCACATATAATATTAGAAATGCTACAGAGCTCCCACTCACTTTCCTATAAATACAGGCTTCTCCAAAAGTTTGTATAAAACCATATGCTTTGATCACACTATCAAAGCGTATATTCCAACTCCGAGAGGCTTGCACCAGTCCATAAATGGATCGCTGGACCTTGCACACTTTGTTAGCACCTTTAGGATCGACAAAACCTTCTGGTTGCATCATATACAACTCTTCTTTAAGTTATCCATTAAGGAATGTAGTTTTGACATCCATTTGCCAAATTTCATAATCATAAAATGCGGCAATTGCTAACATGATTCGGCCAGACTTAAGCATCGCTACGGGTGAGAAGGTCTCATCGTAGTCAACTCCTTGAACTTGTCGAAAACCTTTCGCCACAAGTCGAGCTTTGTAGACAGTAACATTACCGTCAGCGTCAGTCTTCTTCTTGAAGATCCATCTATTCTCTATGGCTTACCAATCATTAGGCAAGTCAACCAAAGTTCACACTTTGTTCTCATACATGGATCCCATCTCATATTTCATGGCCTCAAGCCATTTCACGGAATCTGGGCTCATCATCGCTTCCTCATAGTTCATAGGTTCGTCATGGTCAAGTAACATGACCTCCAGAATAGGATTACCGTACCACTCTGGTGCGGCCCGTACTCTGGTTGACCTATGAGGTTCGGCAGTAACTTGATCTGAAGTTACATGATCATCATCATTAGCTTCCTCACTGATTGGTGTAGGAATCACTGGAACTGATTTCTGTGATGAACTACTTTCCAATTCGGGAGAAGGTACAATTACCTCATCAAGTTCTACTTTCCTCCCACTCACTTCTTTCGAGAGAAACTCCTTCTCTAGATAGGATCCATTCTTAGCAACGAATATCTTGCCTTTGGATCTGTGATAGAAGGTGTACCCAATAGTCTCCTTTGGGTATCCTATGAAGACACATTTCTCCGATTTGGGTTCGAGCTTATTAGGTTGAAGCTTTTTCACATAAGCATCGCAGCCCCAAACTTTAAGAAACGACAACTTAGGTTTCTTGCCAAGCCACAGTTCATATGGTGTCATCTCAACGGATTTAGATGGTGCCCTATTTAACATGAATGCAGCCGTCTCTAAAGCATAACCCCAAAAAGGAAGCGGTATATCAGTAAGAGACATCATAGATCGCACCATATCTAATAAAGTATGGTTACGACGTTCGGACACACCATTACGCTGTGGTGTTTCGGATGGCGTGATTTGCGAAACTATTCCACATTGTTTCAAATGAAGACCAAACTCATAACTCAAATATTCACCTCCATGATCAGATCGTAGAAACTTTATTTTCTTGTTACGATGATTTTCCACTTCACTATGAAATTCGTTGAACTTTTCAAATGTTTCAGACTTATGTTTCATTAAGTAGATATACCCACATATGCTCAAATCATCTGTGAAGGTCTAAAAATAACAATACCCGCCGCGAGCCTCAACACTCATCGGACCGCATACATCAGTATGTATTATTTCCAATAAGTCATCTTGCCAATGAGGCATGGTTCGCAAGCATCAAGTGATTCCAAAAGTCCATCAGCATGGAGTTTCTTCATGCGCTTTACTCCAATGTGACCTAAACGGCAGTGCCACAAATAAGTTGCACTATTATTATTAACCTTGCATCTTTTGGCTTCAATATTATGAATATGTGTATCACTACAATCGAGATTCAACAAAAATAGACCACTCATCAAGGGTGCATGACCATAAAAGATATTACTCATATAAATAGAACAACCATTATTCTCTGATTTAAATGAATAACCGTCTCGCATCAAACAAGATCCAGATATAATGTTCATGCTCAACGCTGGCACCAAATAACAATTATTTAGGTCTAAAACTAATCCTGGCGGTAGATGTAGAGGTAGCGTGCCGACGGCGATCACATCGACTTTGGAACCATTTCCCATGCGCATGGTCACCTCGTCCTTAACCAATCTTCTTTTAATCCGTAGCCCCTATTTCGAGTTGCAAATATGAGCAACAGAACCAGTATCAAATACCCATGCGCTACTACGAGCATTAGTAAGGTACACATCAATAACATGTATATCAAATATACCTTTCACTTTGCCATCCTTCTTATCCGCCAAATACTTGGGGCAGTTCCGCTTTCAGTGACCATTCCCTTTGCAGTAGAAGCACTCAGTTTCAGGCTTAGGTCCAGACTTGGGTTTCTTCACTTGAGCAGCAACTTGCTTGCCGCAAGGCTCTGTAGCCACCGAAAACCAATCTAGACCTCGTTCCGGAACCCTGCCAGAGGGGGGAATCATCTCCGATGGCCATCTTCATCATCCCGGCGGCCGCCATGATGAGGAGGGAGTAGTCCACCCTCAGGATGAGGGTTTGTACCAGTAGCTATGTGTTTAATCTCTCTCTCTCTCTCTCTCTCGTGTTCTTGAGATGTCATGATCATGATGTATCGCGGGCTTTGTTAATATAGTCGGATCATATGGTGTTTTCCCCTCTCTATCTTGTTGTGATGAATTGAGTTTTTCCCTTTGAGATTTCGTTGTTATCGGATCGAATACTTTTATGGATTTGAGAACACTTGATATATGTCTTGCAATTGAATACTCGTGGTGACAATGGGTATCGTCTTGATTCACTTGATTTATGTTTTCGCACTTAACTCGCGGATTACCGAGGTGACATTGTAGTAATCTATGCATAGGGTTTGATGCACATTCTTGTCTTTGTTTCTCCGGTAGAAATCTTGGGGCACTCTTTGAAGTTCTTTGTGTTGGATTGAATATTATGAATCTGAATTTGCTTTGGTGTTATTTTAGTACGAACTCTTGGTTAGATCGATCGGAAATAATAGCTTCGTGTTATTTTAGTACGAACTCTAGGATAGATTGATCGGAAAGAATAACTTTGAGGTGGTTTAGTACCCTACAAACAATTTATTCTTATGTTCTCCGCTAGATAGGAACTTTGGAGTGATTCTTCATCGCACTTTGAGGGATGGTTATATGATCCAATTATATTAGCATTGTTGAGAGATTGCACTAGCGAAAGTACGGACACTAGGCCTCATTTTCAAGCATTGCAGTACCATTTTTGTGCCCGTTTACTATTTGCTATCTTGCTGTTTTTATTTATTCAGATTATAAAAATATATTTCTACCATCAATATTACACTTTTATCACCATCTCTTCGCCGAACTAGTGCACCTATACAATTTGCCATTGTATTGGGTGTGTTGGGGACACAAGAGATTTCATGTATTTGGTTGCAGGGTTGTTTGAGAGAGACTATCTTCATCCCATGCCTCCCACGGATTGATAAACCTTAGGTCATCCACTTGAGAGAAAATTGCTACTGTCCTACAAAACTCTGCGCTTGGAGGCCCAACGCGTGTCTACAAGAATAAAGTTGCGTAGTAGACATCAAGCTCTTTTCTGGCACCGTTGCCGGGGAGGTGAGTGCTTGAAGGTATATCTTGAGATCTTGCAATTGAATCTTTTAGTTTCTTGTTTTAACACTAGTTTGGTTTATAAAAGAAAACTACATAAAAAATGGAATTGAGGTTGCATCATATTATTGATCATCTTTATAATATATTTCTTGAAAATGACGGATCGGAAAATTGTGCCCAAGTTTTAGAAGAAGAAGTCAATAAAATGTTTTGCACTAAATATTTGAATGATGAGCATGATTGCAATGTTGTTAGTATGAATTCTTTGAATATCCAAAATGCTAATGATGATTGCACAAGTCATGACAAAAATGTTTCTTATAAGCATGTCAATTTTTGCGGAGTGAATTGGGAGTGCAATTGCACACCAAAAAGGGAAGATAGATTTTGTAAGAAGCATAAATATTTAGAAACGAGAAAGTTGCAAGAGAGGCTAGATGATTGTGCTGAAAGATGTAAATTTTTTCGCCATCCTTGTGAACTTTGCAATGAACGTGGTAATTTAAATCTCCAATGCAAATTATTTCATGATCAAATCGTATCCAAAAATTGTGATAACTTGATTACCCTTGAGCATCATAATGAGCTTAGTCTTCTTTTGGGGTATGAAGAAATGAAACATATAACTAAGGGTTTTCCAAATCCCGAGAGATTTCTTGATTTTGATCTAGAAGAAATTTATATGTTTTGTGCGGTAAATTGCATTGAGAATCCTTATATTGCCAACTATCTAAAGACAAGAAAACAAATAGAATATGAAGAGAGTACTAATGAAAGGGAAAATATTTCCCAATACCCTCCTAGTGTTTATTATGATGAATCAGGTAACGAGGAGGTGCTTCCTATCCAATCAATATCTTCAACAAGAAGTTTGAAACAATTAATTAAACCCACACATGATGTGGTGAAGAGGAAGGAAAGAATGAAGAATAAAGGTAAAAAGGTATCTCTCCCAAATAATGTTTCTCCTATCACCATTGTGCCTCATGAAAGTGAATCAAATATGTTGATGGAGGATGATGATATTGAGTATGATTTTGTGATACCTACTACTTTTTGTAATGGTTATGATTGGGAAGACAACGATATCCCTCATGATCTTGAAAATATTTTTAGCACTTGCTTGGAAGAATATGATAATAATGTTTGCTATACTATTGGTGCCATTCATGCTATTGATAAGAATGATTGTGATGATATGCGAAACCACAAGCTTGGGGATGCTATGTTTAATGAGTATGACATCTTTGAAGACTTATTTGCTGGAAATAATGCTTGTCCTAAGCTTGGGGATGCTTTGTTTAATGAATATGATCCTTTGATTCCTTCTACTTTCGATAAGAAAATTTATTATGATGATAGCATGCCTCCTATTTATGATGATTACATTGATAAAAGTGGGTTTGGAAGAGTGTCAAAGTAGTGATCCCACTATTTTGGAGGGTGTTGAATCTTATTACAATATTGATGAAAGTGGATTTGGAGAGGTCATAACTTTATTTAGTGATACATCCACTATTTTGGAAGATGTTTCAATTGACTATGACAATAAAGTTGCTATCTATGATGATTATTGTGATGACATGTATGCCATAAAGAGGATAAATCTTCTATGCTTGTGCATCATGAAAAGAGTGTTGTATGTGATAGTTATATTGTTGAATCCATTCATGATGCCTCTGAAAATTATTATGAGAGAGGAACTTATGCCCTTACATATCTCAATCATATCAAGTTTCTTCTCTATGTGTTGATTGTTTTGAAGTTGTACTTGTTTTGCCTTCCTATGCTAGTTGGTTCTTGTTTTCATGGGTTGCTTGCTCACAAAATCCCTATGCATAGGAAGTGGGTTAAAATTAAATGTGCTTGACATGTGTTTCATGATGCTCTCTTCATGTTTCAATTCTTATCTTTTATGCGAGCATCATTGAAATCATCATGCCTAGCTAAAAGGCATTCAAAAAAAGCGCTTGTTGGGAGACAACCCAACACTCTTACCTACTGTTTTTGTGTGCTCACACGATTATGCTACCGTAGTAATCATGTTTTATTGCTTTTGTTTCAATAAAGTTCCAAGTAAAGCCTTTGGGATAGTGTGGATGATAGTTGACTTGAATCTGTGCAAAAACAGAAACTTTTGCGCTCATTCCAGGAAATTTCAAAATTCGTTGGAACGTGCTTTTGATCTAATTTTTTTTACAGGTGATAGATATACAAATTCTCTATGTAGTCCTAATTTTAAGTATTTTTGGAGTAGCAGAAGTATGGTTGGAGTACAGATTACTACAAACTGTTCTGTTTTTCACAGATTCTGTTTTCAATGCATAGTTTGCTTGTTTCCTAGTTTCTATTGCTTATATTGCTCAATATAAATTGTGAAAATGATATGCTACAGTAGGCATTGTGTGAGAACAATTATGAATCTTGTCTTTGACAGTACCAAAGTGAAATGGTTTGCTCTTTATCATACTAACCTATCTCATGAAGTTCCGTGAAGTTTTGTGTGATTGAAGTTTTCAAGTTTTGGGTGAGATGTCGATATGAGGAGAATAAGGAGTGACAAGACCCTAAGCTTGTGGATTCCCAAGGCACCCCAAGGTAATATTCAAGGAAGATCCAAGCAACTAAGCTTGGGGATGCCCCGGAAGGCATCCCCTCTTTCGTCTCCAACACTATCGGTAACCTCACTTGGAGCTATGTTTTCATTCGTCACATGATATGTGTTTTTCTTGGAGCGTCAATTTATTTTGTTAGGATTTGCTTGCTGTTATTTATAATAATGTTTTGCATCTTTCTTTTCAATAAAAATGTCAAGGATAGCCTTTACCATGCTTATTTTACAAGTCTACATGTTGCTGTACCGCTGTTGCAAAAATTCCCTAGAAAAGTTAGAATGTGATAAAATGTTGAAACGTTTTGAAAAATAAGATCTGATAAATTTTCTACAGTGTGGTAGATTTTCATAATCTTTGGAGTTTAAGAAGTATTGATACTCTTGCATTCTTTACAGACTGTACTGTTTTGGCAGATTGCTGTTATGTTTGCATTGTTTGCATATGTTTGCTTGTTTAATGATTCTATTTGAGGATAGGAGTATTAAATATGCAGAGGCATTTAGTATGCAATGTTTAATAATAATTTTAGTGATTTTCTACAGTAGAGATTGATGAAGTTTTTGCATTAGTTTATACTAACTTATCTCACGAGTTCTTGTTGAGTTTTGTGTGGATGAAGTTTTTAATATTTAGGGAAACCATGATATAAAAGGAATTAAGGAGATACAAAAGCTCAAGCTTGGGGATGCCCAAGGCACCCCAAAATAATATTTCAAGAAGTCTCAAGCATCTAAGCTTGGGGATGCCCAAGTAGGCATCCCACCTTTCTTCACCAATAATTATCGGTTAGTATCGGTTGATCCTAAGTTTTTGCTTCTTCACATGATGTGTGCTATCCTTGGAATGTCATTTTATTTTGTTTTGCTTGCTGTTTTAATAAAGTACTTAGATCTGAAAGTTTTTAAATAAAATAGAGTCCTCAAATAGTTGCCAGGGAGGCTAGGTAAGCGGCACGCACATCCCGTCAACGAAGCTTTTTTCTATGGAATTGCTCTAGTGCTTCACGTATATCTTTTTGAGCACGGTGTGCTTTAGTATTTTTGAATAAATTCTCTCTTGCTTCACTTAAATTAATTTGAGAGAAAGAAATATTATGCTCATGATCTTCACTTATATTTGTTTGAGCTTATTAAAAGCAACACATGAAAATTAGTTCCAAAGTGATAGATATCCAAGAAGGATATAATAAAAACTTTCATGAAGATCATTGGACAAAATAAACTTGATTCCTTGTAATAGTTTTGAGATATGATGATGTGATATGTGAGTCATGTTGATGAGTAATTATGCTTTAGTAAAGAATATTAGTGTTAAGGTTTGTGATTCCCTATGCAAGCACGAAAGTCAATAGTTATGCAATGAAATTACATCCTACTTGTGGTGCATTATTCGGTGTTAATTACGCTCAATGCTCGCTTATGAGATTATTCGTTTCTTGGTTGGTCGCTTCTCAATATTTTGCTAGCCTTCATTTTGCACTAAGTATGATCACTACTTGTGCATCCAAAACCTTTTAAACCAGTTTTGCCACATGAGTCCACTATACCTACCTATATGCGGTATTCTTTTGCCGTTCTAACCAAATTTGTATGTGCCATCTCTAATTTTCAAAATAAATTTCTCTTTTGTGTGGTCGTACCGCTCGCGAGGTGGCGAGGGGTGGCCAATATTTTCCATGCTAGATGTGTTATTCTCACGATGGGTGTTTATTCACTTGTCATTGCACGAGAGTAAGGCAAAGGTATTAGGGATGCCCAATCCCGAATTGAAAAATGAATTTACTTTATGTTGTCAAATAATAAATTCCTTGGAAAGTGTTGGTATGGAGGGCACTCGTGGATACGGTTAGCCATGGAAAGTGAAAGTATGGTGGAAAAAGGAATGAACTTTATTTTCTGTTTGGGAACCACCTATTATATATCTAGCATGGAAAGTGTTGGGAGCTCTAAGTCGTTTTCGTTGGCGGGAAAAGTATGCCTCTCAAAATATTTTTATCTCTCAATTTTCGCTTTGTGCTCTGGCACCTCTACAAATCCATACTTCCCTCTGTGAAGGGCCTTTCTTTTACTTTATGCAATTTTTATTTTTAATTTGACTCTCCATCTTCTCTTATAAAGCACCAACTAGGAGGCACTATGATCGTACTTGAGCATTGAGTGTAGCTAATATGCGAGTGTGCTTTATGAATGGATCAATGATTGAGCATGATGGGCTAGGGGTAACTTATTTTAGCGTTCATATTTGAAAGACATGGTTGCTTGTTGATATGCTTGAGTATTAAAGTCCTCATGTAAAAACTAGACTATTGCTTTGAACCATATAAAAGTCCAAATGTCCATGCTGCAAAAGAAAAGAGTTTATGATGAATATGATAGGTAGCATTCCACAACAAAAATTCCATTTTCAATTGCTACTTTATCATGATAAGTTTTATGAGAAAGAGTTGTTGTTATGATGCTCGGAAAAGTGATTGAAATTATCATTGATCAAACTTATGCACTTTGCTAGCATTCACACTTCATAAATTATTTCTTTTATCATTTACCTACTCGGGGACGAGTAGGAATTAAGCTTGGGGATGTTGATAAGTCTCCAACGTATCTATAATTTATGAAGTATTCATGCCATGTTTACAACAATTTTATATGGTTTTGGTATGATTTGCACGGAACTAACCCAGACTGACGCTGTTTTCAGCAGAACTACCGTGGTGTTGTTTTTGTGCAGAAATGAAAGTTCTCCAAATGAGCTGAAACTTTTTGACGATTTTTTTGGAACAAAAGAGACCCCCGAAGCTTCGTGGGAGGGCCAGAAGAGCCATGAGGAAGGCACAACCCACGAGGGCGCGCCTGGTGGGCCTAGCTTGCCCCGGCGGGTTGTGCTCACCTCGAGGCCCATCTTAGCGTGAAACCAACGCCAAAAAATCCTATAAATAGAGAAACCATCAGGGGTTAACCTAGATCAGAAGTTCCGCCGCCGCAAGGCTCTGTAGCCACTGAAAACCAATCTAGACCTTGTTCCGGCACCCTGTCGGAGGGGGGAATCATCTCCGGTGGCCATCTTCATCATCCCGGCGGCCACCATGATGAGGAGGGAGTAGTCCACCCTCGGGGCTGAGGGTTTGTACTAGTAGCTATGTGTTTAATCTCTCTCTCTCTCTCTCTCTCTCTCTCTCTCTCTCGTGTTCTTGAGATGTCACGGTCTTGATGTATCGCGGGCTTTGTTAATATAGTCGGATCGTATGGTGTTTTCCCCTCTCTATCTTGTTGTGATGAATTGAGTTTTTCCCTTCGAGATTTCGTTGTTATCGGATTGAATACTTTTATGGATTTGAGAACACTTGATATATATCTTGCAATTGAATACTTGTGGTGACAATGGGTATCCTATTGATTCACTTGATATCTGTTTTGGCACTCAACTCGCGGATTCCCGAGGTGACATTGGGGTAATCTATGCATAGGGGTTGATGCACGTTCTTGTTTTTGTTTCTCCGGTAGAAATCTTGGGGCACTCTTTGAAGTTCTTTGTGTTGGATTGAATATTATGAATCTGAATTTGCTTTGGTGTTATTTTAGTACGAACTCTTGGTTAGATCGATCGGAAAGAATAGCTTCGTGTTATTTTAGTACGAACTCTAGGATAGATTGACCGGAAAGAATAGCTTTGAGGTGGTTTCGTACCCTACAAACAATTTATTCTTATGTTCTCCGCTAGATAGGAACTTTGGAGTGATTCTTCACCGCACTTTGAGGGATGGTTATATGATCCAATTATATTAGCATTATTGAGAGATTGTACTAGCGAAAGTACGGACCCTAGGCCTCATTTGCAAGCATTGCAATACCGTTTTTGTGCCCGTTTACTATTTGCTACCTTGCTGTTTTTATTTATTCAGATTATAAAAATATATTTCTACCATCAATATTACACTTTTATCACCATCTCTTCGCCGAACTAGTGCACCTATACAATTTGCCATTGTATTGGGTGTGTTGGGGACACAAGAGATTTCTTGTATTTGGTTGCAGGGTTGTTTGAGAGAGACTATCTTCATCCTATGCTTCGCACGGGTTGATAAACCTTAGGTCATCCACTTGAGGCAAAATTGCTACTGTCCTACAAAACTCTGCGCTTGGAGGCCCAACACGTGTCTACAAGAATAAAGTTGCGTAGTAGACATCACGTTTTTGAAGTCCCGATTCTAAGCCGTAAAGCATGGCACACTGAACTATTGAGTAGTCATCAGCTTTGCTCTGCCAGACGTTCATAACGTCCGGAGTTGCTCCTACAGCGGGTCTTGCACCTAGCGGTGCTTCCAGGAAGTAATTCTTGTGTGCAGCAATGAGGATAACCCTCAAGTTACACACCCAGTCCGTGTAGTTGCTACCATCATCTTTCAACTTAGCTTTCTCTAGGAACGCATTAAAATTTAAAGGAACGGTAACACGAGCCATTGATCTACAACAACATAGACATGCAAAAACTATCAGGTACTAAGTTCATGATAAATTAAAGTTCAATTAATCATATTACTTAAGAACTCCCACTTAGATAGACATCCCTCTAGTCATCTAAATTATCACGTGATCCAAATCAACTAAACCATGTCCGATCATCACGTGAGATGGAGTAGTTTTTAATTGTGAACCTCACTATGTTGATCATATCTACTATATGATTCACGTTCGACCTTTCGGTCTCAGTGTTCTGAGGCCATATCTGCATATGCTAGGCTCGTTAAGTTTAACCCGAGTATTCTGCATGTGCAAAAACTGGCTTGCACCCGTTGTATGTGAACGTAGAGCTTATCACACCCGATCATCACGTGTCTCGGCACGACGAACTGTAGCAACGGTGCATACTCAGGGAGAACACTTATACCTTGAAATTTAGTGAGGGGTCATCTTATAATGCTACCGCCGTACTAAGCAAAATAATATGCGTAAAAGATAAACATCACATGCAATCAAAATATGTGACATGAATATGGCCATCGTCATCTTGTGCCTTTGATCACCATCTCCAAAGCACCATCATGATCTCCGTCGTCACCGGCTTGACACCTTGATCTCCATTGTTAGCATCGTTGTCGTCTCGCCAACTATTGCTTCTATGACTATCGCTGCCGCTTAGTGATAAAGTAAAGCAATTACTTGGCGATTGCATTTCATACAATAAAGCGACAACCATAAGGCTCCTGCCAGTTGCCGATAACTTTTACAAAACACGATCATCTCATACAACAATTTATATCTCATCACGTCTTGACCATATCACATCACAACATGCCCTGCAAAAACAAGTTAGACATCCTCTACTTTATTGTTGCAAGTTTTTACATGGCTGCTACGAGCTTCTAGCAAGAACCGTTCTTACCTACGCATCAAAACCACAACTATTTTTCGTCAAGTGTGCTGTTTTAACCTTCAACAAGGACCGGCCGTAGTCAAACTCGATTCAACTAAAGTTGGAGAAACAGACAACCGCCAGCCACCTATGTGTGAAGCATGTCGGTAGAACCAGTCTCATGAACGCGGTCATGTAATGTCGGTGGGGGCCGCTTCATCCAAAAATACCGCCGAATCGAAGTAAGACATTGGTGGTAAACAGTATGACTATTATCGCCTGATACGTCCCCGTCGTATCTACTTTTCCAAACACTTTTGCCCTTGTTTTGGACTCTAACTTGCATGATTTGAATGGGACTAACCCGGACTGACGCTAATTTCAGCAGAATTACCATGGTATTATTTATGTGCAGAAACAAAAGTTCTCGAAATGACCTGAAACTTCACGGAGATTATTTTTGGAAATAATAAAAAATACTGGCGAAAGAATCAAGGCCAGGGGCCCACACCCTTTCCATGAGGGTGGGGGGCGCGCCAGCCCCCCTGGGCACGCGCCCCTGCCTCGTGGGCCCCCTGGAGCTCCACCGACCTCAACTCCAACTTCATATATTCGTGTTCGGCGAGAAAAAAACCAGAGAGAAAGATTCATCGCGTTTTACGATATGGAGCCGCCGCCAAGCCCTAAACTCTCTCGGGAGGGCTGATCTGGAGTCCGTTCGGGGCTCCGGAGAGGGGAATCCGTCGACGTAGTCATCATCAACCATCCTCCGTCACCAATTTCATGATGCTCACCGCCGTGCGTGAGTAATTCCATCATAAGCTTGCTGGACGGTGATGGGTTGGATGAGATTTATCATGTAATCGAGTTAGTTTTGTTAGGGTTTGATCCCTAGTATCCACTATGTTCTGAGATTGATGTTGCTATGACTTTGCTATGCTTAATGCTTGTCACTAGGGCCCGAGTGTCATGATTTCAGATCTGAACCTATTATGTTTTCATGAATATATGTGAGTTGTTGATCCTATCTTGCAAGTCTATAGTCACCTACTATGTGTTATGATCCGGCAACCCCGAAGTGACAATAATCGGGACCACTCCCGGTGATGACCATAGTTTGAGGAGTCCATGTATTCACTATGTGTTAATGCTTTGGTCCGGTACTCTATTAAAAGGAGGCCTTAATATCCCTTAGTTTCCGCTAGGACCCCGCTGCCACGGGAGGGTAGGACAAAAGATGTCATGCAAGTTCTTTTCCATAAGCACGTATGACTATATTCGGAATACATGCCTACATTACATTGATGAATTGGAGCTAGTTCTGTGTCAGCCTATGTTATGACTGTTACATGATGAACTGCATCCGACATAATTCTCCATCACCGATCCAATGCCTACGAGCTTTTCACATATTGTTCTTCGCTTATTTAATTTTCCGTTGCTACTGTTACAATCACTACAAACCCAAAAATATTACTTTTGCTACCGTTACCATTACTTCCATACTACTTTGCTACTAAATACTTTGCTGCAGATATTAAGTTATCCAGGTGTGGTTGAATTGACAACTCAACTGCTAATACTTGAGAATATTCTTTGGCTCCCCTTGTGTCGAATCAATAAATTTGGGTTGAATACTCTACCCTCGAAAACTATTGCGATCCCCTATACTTGTGGGTTATCAAGACTATTTTCTGGCGCCGTTGCCGGGGAGCATAGCTCTATTCTTTGAGTCACTTGGGATTTATATCTGCTAGTCACTATGAAGAACTTGAAAGACGCGAAAACAAAAATTTATCCCTCAACTACGAGGGGAGGTAGGGAACTGCCATCTAGCTCTGCACTTGATTCACCTTCTGTTTTGAGTAAGCTTGCGACACCTAAACCTGCTTTTGCTATTAATTCAGATATGTCGCATGTTATTGATGATGCCACTTTTGCTATGCATGATACTTATGATGAAACTACTTCTATGCTTGATCCTACTGTGCCACTTGGTGAATTTCTTGATGAACAACTTGCTAGGGCTAGAGAGAATGAAATTATTGAAACTGATAATATTGATGAAAGTGATGATGAAGATTCTCCCCCTAAATATGAATTGCCTGTTGTGCCTGAGGGCTATGTTATGGATGAAGAAACTGCTAGAGACTTTCTTTCTTGCAATGATAGAAGTGATCTTAAGAAATTATTAGCTAAGCTGAAACAAAAAACTCTGAATGCTAGAATGAAATATGATCCTACTTATGCTACTTCACCTATCTTTGTTACTGATAAGGATTATGAATTCTCTGTCGACCCTGATATAATTACTTTGGTTGAATCTGATCCTTTCTATGGCTATGAATCTGAAACTATTGTGGCACATCTTACTAAATTAAATGATATAGCCACCCTGTTCACTAATGATGAGAAAACTCGCTACTATTATATCCTTAAGTTGTTTCCGTTCTCATTAAAGGGTGATGCTAAGATATGGTTTAATTCTCTTGATCCTGGTTGTGTGCGTAGTCCCCAGGATATGATTTATTACTTCTCTGCTAAATATTTCCCCGCTCATAAGAAACAAGCTGCTTTAAGGGAAATATATAATTTTGTGCAAATTGAAGAAGAGAGTCTCCCACAAGCTTGGGGGAGGCTTCTCCAATTACTTAATGCTTTGCCTGATCATCCTCTCAAGAAAAATGAAATACTTGATATCTTTGATAATGGACTAACCGATGCTTCCAGAGACCACCTGGATAGTTGTGCTGGTTCTGTTTTCAGGGAAAGAACACAAGATGAAGCTGAAATTTTATTGAATAATATGTTGACCAATGAAAATATTTGGACACTTCCTGAACCAACTCCTAAGACAACTCCGAAGAAAAGGGGTGTTCTATTTCTCAGTCCTGAAGATATGCAAGAGGCAAAGAAATCTATGAAAGAAAAAGGTATAAAAGCTGAAGATGTTAAGAATTTACCTCCTGTTGAAGAAATACATGGTCTTAATTTACCGCCTCTTGAAGAAATACATGGTTTTAATCCATCAACTATTGAAGAAACACATGGTCTTGATAACCCGACACAAGTAGTAAAGGTAAATTCTCTCTATAGATTTGATGAAGGTGATATTCCTCACTATAAGTCTGCTAGACAGTGCTTAGATGAGTTTGACAATTTTATTGTCAAACAAGAAAACTTCAATGCTTATGTTGGTAGACAATTGAAACACAATTCTTATATGCTTGAACACTTGAGTGATTATATGTCTAGAGTTAAAGTTGAACTTAAACTCATTAGTAAACATGCTTCTATGGTTACCACTCAAGTAGAACAAGTACTTAAGGCTCAGAATGATTTGCTCAATGAATTGAATAGTAAGAATAATGATTTTGCTGTTAGAGTGGCTACTTGAACGGGTAAAATGACTCAGGAACCTTTGTATCCTGAAGGCCATCCTAAGAGAATTGAGCAGGATTCTCAGAGAAATAATGTAGATGCACCTAGTCCTTCTAAGAAGAAGAAAAAGAAAAATGACAGGACTTTGCATGCTTCTAGTGAACCTGTTGTTGACACACCTGAGAATCCTAATGATATTTCTATTTCTGATGCTGAAACCCAATCTGGTAATGAGCATGAACCTAGTGATAATGTTAATGATGATGTTCATGTTGATGCTCAACCTAGCAATGATAATGATGTAGAGACTGAACCTGCTATTGATCTTGATAACCCACAATCAAAGAATCTAAGTTATGATAAGAGAGACTTTGTTGCTAGGAAGCACGGTAAAGAAAGAGAACCATGGGTTCAGAAACCCATGCCTTTTCCTCCTAAACCATCCAAGAAAAAGGATGATGAGGATTTTGAGCGCTTTGCTGAAATGATTAGACCTATCTTCTTGCGTATGCGTTTAACTGATATGCTCAAAATAAATCCTTATGCTAAGTATATGAAAGATATTGTTACAAATAAAAGAAAGATACCAGAAGCTGAAATTTCCACCATGCTTGCTAATTATACTTTTAAAGGTGGAATACCTAAGAAACTTCGAGATCCATGAGTACCCACTATACCATGCTCCATTAAAATAAATTATGTTAAAACTGCTTTATGTGATCTTGGAGCCGGTGTTAGTGTTACGCCTCTCTCTTTATATCGTAGACTTGACTTGAATAAGTTGACACCTACTGAAATATCTTTGCAAATGGCTGATAAATCAACTGCTATACCTGTCGGTATTTGTGAGGATGTGCCTGTTGTGGTTGCAAACGTTACTATTTTAATAGACTTTGTTATTCTTGATATTCCCGAGGACGATAGTATGTCTATTATTCTTGGAAGACCCTTTTTGAATACTGCAGGGGCTGTTATTGATTGCAACAAAGCCAATGTCACTTTTCATGTTAATGGCAATGAGCATACGGTACACTTTCCGAGGAAACAGCCTCAAGTTCACAGTATCAATTCTATTGGAAAATTTCCATCGATTATTTTTGGAGGTTTTGAATTTCCTCTATCTACTGTCAAGAAAAAAATATGATATTCTTATTATTGGGGATGTGCATATCCCCGTTGAGGTAACATAGTGTTATTCGAAATTTCTCCGGTTTCATGCGATTCGGAATGAGTTTGTTAACAAGACCTGATCAACCTTGTTAGTAGATTCCTTTTGATGAGCATGAGATGGATGAAGTTAGAAAGCACAACCTTCTGTACCCTCCTTCTACTTTCTGTTATTTAGTTGAAATTAAGTAAAATTAGTATTTTCTGTCAGTTTTCTGAATTATCCGTGCAATAGAAAATACCCCGAAAATAAAAGTTCTCCAAATGCCCTGAAATTGAAATATGATTTTTTCTGAAATATTTGAGAATATCTGGCACTGAGAACACAGCATGGGGAGCAAGCACCTGGGCACGAGGGTCCAGGGCGCGCCCACCCCCCCGGGCGCACCCCCTGCCTCGTGGGTCCATGGTAGCTCCCCTCCACTTATTCCAGCACCCACACACTCCTTCTTCCTCCCCAAAAAAATCACCAACCAGCTCAACCACGAGTTCTAGCTCATTTTGCTACGATTTTTGATCTCCTTGCTCAAAGCACCTCTCACGAAACTGCTTTGGGGGATTGTTCCTTGGTATGTGACTCCTCCAATGGTCCAATTAGTTTTTGTTCTAGGGCTTTATTCATTGCAAATTTGTGCTGCCTAGGTGACCATGTTCTTGAGCTTGCATGTCAAATTTATATGGTTCCAAGTAGTTCTAATGCATGATATATGCTCTAGGCACTTGTAGGAGTGGTTGCTATAAATTTTGTTGAGCTTGGTTCACTTTTATTTGAAGTTACTAAAAATTTCAGAAATTTTCAGAAAATGATGAAGAGATTTTTGAGGGGCTCTTCGAGCCGAAGCTCGAGGGATAAGCAAAGTGAAGAAGAAGAGAGGCCCAAATATAATCTGCCTCGTACCACGGAGGTTCGGCTGTGTGAATGGCCTTGCGATGATTTCTTGAGAGCAGCCGGGATTTATGATGATTTTTATGAGTTGGCTGAGAATGCAGGTCTCACCGACTTCCTCCGCGACCAACGCGAACAGTATCTCTTACTCACCAATACCTTTGTGCAAAATTTTCATTTCCATTCTAGGAGGTCACCACCTACGGTGGATTTTCATTTATATGATGAGTATAAGGAGATGACCCTTCGTGAATTCTGCGAGGTTTGCAAGTTACCCTTTTCGGGTTTCATAGAGGAACCACATAGTAACGATGTGGAGGGGTTTATTGATACAATTGATGTAGGGGAAACGAGGAAGGTTTCCGACGCACGAATCACTAGCATACATTTTCCTGTTTTACGTTACTTTGCTATATTTGCTAGTAGATGCTTAATTGGTCGCGGAAACTGTGGAAACCTGAGTGTCCCTGATATAATTATTTTGTGCCATGCCTTGTTTTGTGATGATACATTTAGTATGGGCGCTATTGTTGCAAAGCGGTTAAATCTTAATCGTACTAAGGGCCCCATCTTGGGAGGCATCTTCGCCTCGCGCCTTGCTGCATACTATAACATACCTATTAGGCACTATGAGAAAGAAGAAAAATTACTGCCTACTGTTTATTTAGATTATAAGAGTATGGTAGCACATGATTTTATTGTTAAGAATAGGGAAAGGGCGCTTAAATACAAATTGTTATTTGATAAAAATCACCCTGAGACTATTACCTTGCCCGCTCCTTCCTTGTTTGATTTATCTGCAGGCCAGTATCTCGTTCCGCTAGCGACCATCCAAGCATACCGGAACCCTACATCAGCCACAGAGCCAGAGCCGGAACCACAATTTGATCCTCCACGACAGTCTAATTATCAGTGGGATCCGGAGGCGATTGCCAACCAGTGGCAATCAGAGGCTTCTTCTTCTCAGTACGACCCCAACTACAACTTTCGATATCCCCCAGGCCATCCGTGGCAATAAACCAACTTAGGCCAAAAGCCTAAGCTTGGGGGAGTACGTATTTCTCACCGACATTACATTTAAAATTCACACACTCATTGCTAGTTATCGGTGCTCATACTTTTTCATTATAATATCCATGCTAGTTTATTTTTTCTCGCTTTCTTTTTGTGTGTTTGAAAAATCTTAAGAAAACCAAAAAAATTAGTTGTAGCATTTAGCTAGTTTACCTTTCTTGCTGTAGTAGTAATAATTAAAAGAAAACCCAAAAATATTTCTCGTTCTTCTTTTGCTTGTTGGGAGTTTTCCCGTGTAAATAGTTTTATTTCTTTTCTTTTCTTTGGGGGGCGTTAGGAGAAGACCATGATTAAATTGTTGAAGTGGCTCTTATATGCATTATTGTTGATTTAACCAAGAGCCCATATTGCCTTGTCTTCTCCTATTTATTGGATGCTTGCAGATTCTAGCTTAGTCCAATGCACGTGCACTATTATTATTATTCACATCGTTCGGTCGTGCAAGTGAAAGGTAATTATGACGATATATGATGAATTGATTGAGATGAGAAAAGTTGGTATGAACTCGACCTCTCTTGTTTTTGTAAATATGATTAGTTCATCGTTCCTGATTCAGCCTATTATGAATAAACATGTTTGCAATGACAATTAGAGATTATAGTTACTTAGGCCATGCTTAATTAGCTAGGAGCTTATAATGGTTTACCTTGCGTGCCAACATGCTATTAAAATGGTTGTGATGTGGTATGATAGGGTGGTATCCTCCTTTGAATGATTCAAGTGACTTGACTTGGCACATGTTCACACATGTAGTTGAAACAAATCAACATAGCCTTCACGATATTTATGTTCATGGTGGATTATATCCTACTCATGCTTGCACTCAATGTTTATTAATTTTAATGCATGTTCATGACTGTTGTCGCTCTCTAGTTGCTCGCTTCCCAGTCTTTTGCTAGCCTTCACTTGTACTAAGCGGGAATACTGCTTGTGCATCCAACCCCTTAAACCCCAAAGTTATGCCATATGAGTCCACTATACCTTCCTATATGCGGTATCTACTTGCCGTTCCAAGTAAATTTGTATGTGCCAAACTCTAAACCTTCAAATGAAATTCTGTTTTGTATGCTCGAATAGCTCATGTATCAACTAGGGTTGTCAGTATCTTCCATGTTAGGTAGGTTATTCTCAAGAGGAGTGGACTCCGCTCCTCACTCACGAGAAAATGGCTGGTCATCGGGATGCCCAGTCCCATGCTTTATGCAAATCAAATCAAAATAATTGCAAACAAAACTCCCCCGGTGTCGTGGTTTTGTCACGGCAGATGTCCTAGAGAAAGGACTTAGTCGTGGAGCCATCGCTACGGGTTAGCTTAAAGGGGTTAAAGCAGACAAGGGACCCAAGAGAGTTTGATACTAGTTCGGCCCCTTACGATGAAGGTAAAAGCCTACGTCTAGTTGTGATGGAATTGATGGGGTTTCGATGACCAGGGAGCGAATACGCTTTGCCTGAGTCTCGAGTTGTTGTCTGTTGTCCTTGAATCGCCGCCGGGTCATCCCCTTATATACATGGGTTGACGCCCGTCGGTTTACAGAATCCCGAGGCCGGCTCATAATCATGTCCGGCTCGGCCTCTGCTACTTCTATCTTACAACACAAGTTTACATATCAACGCCGGTTTATGTCTACAGACCTTAAACCGGCTTTGGGCCCTGGGCTTTCATAAAGCGTCACCGTCTGTCTTCATGGACTTCAGATATAGATGAACTACTTATGGGGTTAACCCGGCCTCTCCTGGCCGGTTTATGCCCAATGGTAATATCCCCAACATTAGGCCCCAGATTGATTTGAACTGGTTCATGTCAATCCTCAATACTTAAGAAAACTTCTTCTTCAACATCTTCACATAATCTTGTAAACCGCCGTGACATCATCTTCTAGGACCATGATAAACCACCGTGATGTCACCTGTTTCTTTTAAAACTGTGTATAATCCACCTTCATTAATGAGCCTCCGACAATCGAGGCGACAGCTCCGCCTCATATCCAAAAATTCGGCTCCTCGATTTTCGCGCCTGACGTTTATCTTTCTGCCCTTATAAATAGGGCCAGGGGGTCTTTCCATTTTCCCCCTCGTGCCTCTTCGCGTCGTCATCTTCCTTGCACTGACCGACCCTTCAAGCTCTGCCGCCGCCATCGTCCTTCGCCTCTGCTTCGACAAAGGCCACTGCATCAACCTGATCGTATCAGAGAAAAACCGCGGCGCCTCTCCGCCATCCCATCAGCATCAGTAAGCCCCCCTTTCTTTTACCATAGATCTGGCATTAGGGTTTCGGCGTTCATCAGTGTTCGTCGCCGCCCTTCTTTATCCTTATTTATATCCATGGATTATATCCAAAAACCACATAGATCTCGCACGGTAGTAGTTTTAGCACCTGTTTGATATCCAACTCATCTCAACTTGGTGAACTTTTAGCACGCTGGAAATTAGGTTAGAATATATTTTGTTTTTCCAACGCGCGGTAGATCTGAAATTACCATAGCAAGATGTGAAACTTGTTTCTTCATTCACTTACACACTTTGAATACCAGATTGGGCGGTTTAACTTCACAGAAAAATGATGACCCGGTAGATACCATTAGTCCCCTGTTGAATCGTCAATGCATTACACCGTTTCCATTGTCAGACTCTGGTTTACGAATAACCAAATCCGGTTTATCAATATGCTTGTATCCTTATACCGCTGTATAGTTGTCCACTGTAAATCTTAAACCGGTAATAATCATGTTTCAGATCCTTCATTGCCATGGCCAAGCAAGTCTATGAATGCAATTGGGCTCCTTCTCGAGTAACCGAAGAACAGTTAAACAATCTTGTTAAAACGGGCGCTTTAGCCAAGAAAGATGTCATCCACTGGAGGGTCCCTGGCCCGGAAAATCCTCCTACACCCAAGGATGGAGAGGTAGTCGTGTTTGCTGATCATCTCGGACGAGGTTTTAGCCCTCTCGGTTCAAAAAATTTCCGAGATGTACTAGCCAATTTTCAGCTGCGCCCTCAAGACATCGGTCCCAATTCTGTGACCAACATCTGCCACTTCCAAGTCTTCTGTGAGGTTTATCTGCAAGAGGAACCTACTGTCGAACTGTTTAGGGATTTCTTTCACTTAAACCGTCGCACAGAGTTCTCGGATGGACCCAACACGGAACTGGGCGGAATGGCGGTTCAGAAAAGGAAAGAAGTCACCTTCCCTCATCCCAAACTCCACAGTCACCCCAAAGAGTGGAACCAGACTTGGTTTTATTGCATGGATACATCTCCACCTGATGAAAACCCCCTGCCGGGTTACCGCCCTGAACGCCTAAGCAACACACATCCTTTTCCTCAGAGGTTGACTGCAAGAGAAAGGGCCAACTATGCTCCTCAATTATCAAAGCTTAGAGCCTTCATGGCAAACGGTTTGACAGGAGTTGATCTTGCTCGTTGTTGGATAAGCTGGAGTATTCTTCCCTTAAGCCGGCGCTCCGGTTTGATGTGTGAGTATACAGGGAGTTTGAAGGATGCTCAGCGGCACATTGACATTCAGCTTACAGATGCAGAAGTCACTGAGGCTGTAAAAAAGATACTGAACGAACCGGAGGCTGTTTGTGCCCAAACCGGACTACTCCCTTTCTGCACCTTCAACAAACCACCAGCTGTAAGAATCATATAATCTTTTTATCTGAAGTTGCTTCTGTCCAAATATTTTCTGAAAGTGTGATTATTTCTGACAGGGTGATGATCCGTTCTGGAACAAGAAACCATCACAAGACAAACCGGCGAAGCCGCAAGACAAACCGGTCAAGCCAGTTCGTCCAAAGACCAAGGTTGTTAAAAAACCTGCCAAGAGAAGGACCACTGCATCCTCCGATCCACCAGCTGATGACGATGTGGGTAATCCGGAACCAGAGGTAGAACTTGACTCTCTTGGTTCATTTTTCGTACATCTCATTGACAATGATTATTATCAGGACGACGCTGAAGGCAGTCATGCTGAGGACGTAGAGGTAACCATTCTTTCCTCCGATTCAAATCCTCTGCCAACATCAAAAATCCGTCAAGCAAACCGGAAAGTAAAATTTTCTCACCCTCTTGCTTACTTGGACCCAAACTTTCTTTTGAAGACGCAGCAGCACGAGGCTCGCCGTACAACCCGGCACAGCGGCCAGGTAGTTACCTCTGCCGGTTTACCGAACAGTCCGGTTCGGAAACGCCGATCAGAGGTCTCTTATCCCATTGATACTTCATGCCCAAAAGCAGGTTGTTTCCGCCAGCCTCTTAACCCGTCTGATTCAAATTATCAGGGTACTTCTCACTCATCCTTTGGCGAGTCATCGACCACACAGCTTCCACCCCTCAAAACAGTTCCTGGGTGAGCTATGCACGTGTCTTTATTCTTGATGTGTTATCTTTACATACTGTACTGATCCTTATGTCTATCTTTTCTCAGCGCCAAGCCAAGACCCAGCAAGAAGGCTCGGTTAAGCAAACCGGCTGATGATAATGTAGCTGCTGAACCGGAAACAACTCCAGATCCGGAAGAAACCGACGCTGACGCCATGCTTAATGATCCGCCGCCTCAAGACCATGACTTCCTTGCCGAACAAGTGCAAGTTGACGCTACAAGCCATGCAGACCGGCCAACCAGCCCTGTCCGAACTGATGATAAACCGGTCAGTCCAGTTAAGGATACTGACAAACCGCCAACTCCAGTGAAGGCTGCTGATGACAAAGATGATGACATTATGATTACTGGCACTGGCCACACCACTCCTGGCAATCCTGTCGCTTTGTCAAAACATACTGCCAAGGATGAGCTCTCTGCTACCGGCGAAGGTAAATGGAATGCCGATTTATCAAGCTACGCCCATCTCAATGCTCAAGACATTCACTCTGGCTTCTTGAACCGTCTGTATACCAGCCGTGACTATGAAGCTAGTTTGGTAAACTTGATGAAGGAGCGATATGAGGTAACTACTATTTTTCTCTTTTGTCCAATTGCAGTTTATCAACTCCTAGTAGCCCCCAAGTAACGGTTTATGATATCAATCTAAACCGGGACTTTTGTCATAACTTAACTTTGCATATTTAGCCTCCAGGGACTGGATTACCTTTTTAAGATGAACCGGTTCCTTAAAATTTGCCATACTGCTCTTTCACCGGTATAGCCCCCAAGGGCCGGTTTAACTTTATAAAGATGAACCAGGACTGTAGAAGAATTCCCATACCAACAGTTTTTTGAGCAAGCACACATTAGCCCCCAAGTGCCAAGATTAATACTTGTATTGTGCTTGGGACTTGTAGAAATTTCTGATAAGGAGCAAATATGCATTAGCCCCCAAGTATCAAGGGCATAACTTGTTATGTGCTTGGTACTTCAAATATGTACTGTTAACTCATTATGTATCTGTCTCTTTATAGGCTGAACTGAGCAAGAAGGAAAGTCAAACTGCTGATCTGCAAGAGAACATCAAGTCCCAACACGCCGAAACTTCCAAAGCAAAAGATGAGCTGACGAGCGCCTTAGCCGCTATGGAAAAGCTAAAGGAGAGCTTCGCCAAGGAGCGGGCGGATTGGAACACAGAGAAATCCGCTTTGCGGAAAAGAGCTGAAGACGCAGAAGCAGCTCTCAAACCGGTGGTAGACGAGCTGACTGGTGTAAAGCGGCAAGTACATGCTATGACCGCTGCTGTGTTTGGTAAGCATCCTTGCTTTATACTTTCAACATATCTTCCCATGTGTGGCTGGTTTACTGACGTTTATAATGATGCAGGAACTCGCATTAGCCATCTGGGCTCTGATGTACAGAAGAAGTTGAAAGCGGCCTATACTCTGATAGAGCAGCTGTATACCGGCGCGCAGCGGATCATCTGTACCGCTTCACACAATAAACCTCCTCCAACATTGATCAAGGACACCTTAGAAAGGCTATCCATGCTGCCTGCCCGGGTTGAAGAACTAAAGAAAGCTGCGGCAAGGGCCGGAGCTCTGACCGTTCTAACCCGGGCAAAGGCGTGGGTGCCTGATCTTGATCCGGTGGACGTGGCTAAAGGCTTCCCAAGCTTAAAAGAAGACGGATCAGAATTTGGCCAGGAGGATCTCCGCGCCATAAACCGGGAAGTACGTGCACTGGCTTGTCAATTGGCTGAAGAAGTTGATCTCTCATACTATCAGGCAAGTTATGATGATAAGAACAGACGGGTTGCGGCGCCAATTCCAGAAGCGCAAAATCTGATCCCTCCAATCCGTAAGCACACTTATGCCCCTGATATTGAACCGTCAACCCTTATAAGCGACGAAGCTGTGTTCCAAGCTTTAACTGGGATCAACTGGACAATTGTTGACTTCCAGCCGCTGGGTAGAGACGAAGAAGATGAACCGGTGCAAGATGATCCGCAACCGTCAGGTCAAGCTGATAAGCAATCATAATCCGGGGGCCGGTTTAGTCTTCCACTTGCTGCAATGCTTAATGAGAAACAATTATCCCTTTGGGCACTCAAACGCCTTGTAATAGGCTAGTTAAAACACTTGGTCTGTTATGCCTTCGTGCATATTTATCTGCGACTGATGCGTGTCAATCCACCATGCTTAAGATACAATGTTTATAATCCATAGCTATTTATTGAAGTTGTTCCTGCAGATAAGAAGCTTAAAGCGCCCTGGCGGTTTACCACCGGGCGGGTCATGATACCCAAATATATACGTGACCAAGGTTTATAACCAAGGTTGTAAAAGATAACCAAATATGGAAATATATGATACCTGTGACCTTTAGGCATAGTGTTGGCTGACCAACTTTGTAATGAGGGTAATAACCCTAATCCAGAGTAAAAGTAACTCCTGTTATATGATGCCAGTTTACAATAAAACCGTTCCGGGTTGTGATAAACACCGGTTTATTCCATACTGGTGACTTTGAGTCAAAACCAGACCGGGCTGATAGTCTCCGGATTATAACTTGATCATGTACTGACAACTTGTAGTTGACAGCCTAACCGGGTTGATAAACACCGGTTTGCAAACATCACCAATCTTATCAAAAGAAAGAGAAACTTAGGAAAAGGCAAATAAAACCGTTGTAGTCGAGGCTTTTCACGGGCTGCCAGGCCCTAAATTTGAGAGCAAAAAATCTCCAAACAACATTGTGAGCTATGCTCAGTGGGTGCCTATGTTTGAGCTGTTGTTTTACAACACTCTCTTTGGCCCCGGATTGATGTGGCTTTGAGCCGATCAAGAGGTGTGACTGTGGTTCGGATACGACCAAGCCCCCAAGTGATGCTGTGGCATTGCGCCGATCAAGAGGTGTAGCTATGGTTCAGGTACGACCAAGCCCCCAGGTGATGCTGTGGCATTGCGCCGATCAAGAGGTGTAGCTATGGTTCGGATACGACCAAGCCCCCAAGTGATGCTGTGGAATTGCGCCGATCAAGAGGTGTAGCTATGGTTCAGATACGACCAAGCCCCCAAGTGATCTAATATGAAGCTTTGAGAAGCCAAATCAAGGGGTAAACCGGACGCCGCTTTGTCAGCTTCCATGTAACCACACATGATGTAAGAAAAACAACAGATACCCCGCTTTAGCTGAGGTTCCGATTTATTATATTGATCATAATATAAACAATGTCATAATATGTACATAAGCAGAGCCTATAGCTCAAGTATAGTAAGGCCGAAGATGAGCAATATTCCACGGCCGGTTGATCTCCTCCTCCGATTTACGCGAGTCTTTGCGCTCTCGAACATTGATTAGGTAGTACGACCCGTTGTGTAGATTCTTGCTGACCACAAAGGGTCCTTCCCAAGGGGGGATAGCTTGTGCATATCCGTCTGATCCTGG
This sequence comes from Triticum aestivum, assembly GCF_018294505.1. Lineage (NCBI taxonomy): Eukaryota > Viridiplantae > Streptophyta > Magnoliopsida > Poales > Poaceae > Triticum > Triticum aestivum. The sequence goes on along the minus strand of NC_057811.1, from coordinate 445,165,108 downwards.
ATGAGCCGAAGCACCAAATCACCTTCTTGAAAGGTTCTGGTTCTAACCCGGCGGCTATGATAGCGACGCAGATCTTGCTGATAAATCGCCGAACGGGCTGCCGCCATGTCACGTTCCTCATCTAACAGGTCAAGAGCTTCCTGCTGTGCCTTCTTGTTGTCAGCTTCAACATATGCCGCTACACGAGGCGAGTCATGACGGATGTCACTAGGAAGAACTGCTTCCGCTCCATAAACCATGAAGAATGGTGTGTACCCTGTCGACCTGTTGGGTGTGGTATTGATGCTCCACAACACAGAAGGTAACTCCTCAACCCAACAACCCGGCGTCCGTTGCAAAGGAACCATAAGCCGGGGTTTGATACCTCTCAAGATCTCTTGATTGGCCCTCTCCGCTTGACCATTGGACTGGGGGTGAGCCACTGATGACACGTCAAGCCGGATGTGCTCACGTTGACAGAACTCCTTCATGGCACCCTTTGACAGATTGGTACCATTGTCTGTTATAATGCTGTGTGGAAAGCCAAACCGGAAGATCACCTTTTTGATGAATTGAACCGCCGTGGCTGCGTCACACTTACTAACTGGCTCTGCCTCCACCCACTTCGTAAACTTATCAACCGCCACCAAAAGGTGGGTCTTCTTGTCCTTGGACCTCTTGAAAGGCCCAACCATATCCAGCCCCCAAGTTGCAAACGGCCAGGTGATTGGAATCATCCTCAATTCTTGAGCTGGTACATGAGCGCGCCTTGAGAATTTCTGACAGCCATCACATCTTTTGACCAAGTCCTCGGCATCAGCATGAGCTGTCAACCAATAGAAACCGTGACGAAACGCCTTGGCCACCAAAGATTTTGAACCGGCGTGGTGACCACAATCTCCTTCGTGGATCTCACGCAAAATTTCACGGCCTTCCTCAGGAGACACACAGCGTTGAAACGCCCCTGTCACACTGCAATGATGTAACTCTCCATTGATAATAGTCATGGACTTGGACCGCCGGGTTATCTGCCTGGCCAAAGTTTCATCCTCTGGTAACTCGCCCCGGTTTATATACGCCAGATATGGAACCGTCCAATCCGGGATAACATGAAGAGCCGCCACCAACTGAGCCTCCGGATCAGGAACAGCCAAATCCTCTTCACCAGGGAGCTTGACGGACGGATTATGCAAAACATCCAGGAAGACATTAGGTGGAACCGGTTTACGTTGGGAACCCAGGCGGCTTAAAGCGTCCGCCGCTTCATTCTTCCGCCGGTCCACATGATCCACCTGATAACCTTTAAAGTGACCTGCAACAATATCCACCTCACGACGATATGCTGCCATTAGTGGGTCCTTGGAATCCCAAGTGCCGGACACTTGTTGAGCCACCAGATCCGAGTCACCGAAGCACTTAACTCGGCTTAGGTTCATCTCCTTAGCCATCCGAAGACCATGGAGTAAAGCCTCATATTCAGCTGCATTGTTAGTGCAAGGGAACATTAAACGGAGAACATAACAAAACTTATCACCTCGTGGGGAAGTTAATACGACTCCGGCCCCCGAGCCCTCCAATTGCCTGGACCCATCAAAATGAATAGTCCAATAAGTGTGATCCGGCTTCTCCTCTGGCGCTTGTAATTCTGTCCAATCATTGATGAAATCCACAAGTGCCTGAGATTTGATCGCCGTTCGGGGTATGTATTTCAACCCGTGAGGCCCGAGCTCGATAGCCCACTTAGCAATCCGACCAGTTGCTTCCCTGTTCTGGATTATATCCCCCAAAGGAGCGGAGCTGACCACCGTGATGGGATGACCTTGGAAATACTGCTTAAGCTTCCGGCTTGCCATGAAAACCCCATACACCAATTTTTGCCAATGCGGGTACCTCTGCTTGGACTCAACAAGTACCTCACTGATATAGTAAACCGGCCGCTGAACCGGATATTCCTTTCCTGCCTCCTTGCGCTCCACCACGATAGCCACACTAACAGCCCGAGCATTAGCTGCCACATATAGCAACAATGGTTCTTTGTCCACTGGAGCAGCGAGAATCGGCGGATTAGCCAGCTGCCGCTTTAAGTCCTCAAATGCTTCATTAGCGGCGTCACTCCAGACGAAGTTATCCGTTTTCTTCAGCATCTGATATAAAGGGATGGCCTTCTCGCCAAGGCGACTGACAAACCGGCTCAACGCGGCAATCCGGCCTGCCAGGCGTTGAACATCATTGATACACTTCGGTTTAGCCAAGGAGGTGATGGCTTTGATCTTTTCCGGATTAGCTTCAATGCCCCTGTTAGACACCAAAAAGCCCAAGAGCTTGCCTGCAGGTACACCAAAGACACACTTGGCCGGATTAAGCATCATTTTATAAACCCGCAGGTTATCAAAGGTTTCCTTCAAGTCATCAATCAATGTCTCCTTCTTCCTTGATTTTACCACAATATCATCCACATAGGCGTGAACATTGCGGCCGATCTGTTTATGCAGACAATTCTGCACACACCGTTGATAAGTCGCCTGGGCACTCTTGAGCCCAAAGGGCATGGACACATAGCAGAAGGCTCCAAAGGGAGTTATGAAGGCTGTCTTCTCCTGGTCCTTAACTGCCATTTTGATCTGATGATAACCAGAATATGCATCCAAAAAGCTTAAACGCTCGCAACCCGCCGTAGCATCAATAATTTGATCAATACGGGGAAGGGCAAAAGGATCTGCTGGACAAGCTTTGTTGAGGTCTGTGTAATCCACACACATACGCCAAGTGCCATTCTTCTTGAGGACCAGCACCGGATTAGCCAACCACTCAGGATGGAATACTTCAACGATAAATCCAGCCGCCAAGAGCCTGGCTACTTCTTCTCCAATAGCTTTGCGCCTTTCTTCATTAAACCGGCGGAGAAACTGCTTGACCGGTTTATACTTGGGATCAACATTGAGAGTGTGCTCAGCGAGTTCTCTCGGTACACCTGGCATGTCAGAAGGCTTCCATGCAAAGATGTCCCGATTCTCACGGATGAACTCGATGAGCGCGCTTTCCTATTTCGGATCCAAGTTAGCGCTGATGCTAAACTGCTTGGACGAATCGCCAGGCACGAAGTCAACAAGCTTAGTCTCATCAGCCGATTTAAACTTCAGGGCCGGATCATGCTCTGTAGTTGGTTTCTTCAACGAAGTCATATCTGCCGGATCAACATTGTCCTTGTAAAACTTCAACTCTTCTGTTGCACAAACCGACTCAGCATAAGCCGCATCACCTTCTTCACACTCCAGAGCAATCTTGCGGCTCCCATGCACGGTTATAGTTCCCTTGTGACCCGGCATCTTGAGCTGCAGATAGACATAACAAGGTCGTGCCATAAACTTAGCATAAGCTGGCCGTCCAAATAGGGCATGATACGGGCTGCTGATTTTCACCACTTCAAAGGTCAAGGTTTCTGATCTCAAGTCATGCTCATCTCCAAAAGCCACCTCCAGAGCTATCTTACCAACAGGATATGCCGACTTACCAGGCACCACACCATGGAACACCGTATTGGACGGTTTAAGATTTTTATCTGTTAACCCCATGCGACGGAAAGTTTCATAATAAAGGATATTGATACTACTCCCTCCATCCATGAGTACCTTAGTGAACTTATAACCTCCCACCTGAGGTGCCACCACCAGAGCCAGATGACCCGGATTGTCAACCCGGGGTGGATGATCTTCTCTACTCCACACAATCGGCTGCTCGGACCAACGCAAATAACGGGGCATCGCCGGTTCAACGGCATTCACCGCCCTTTTATGAAGCTTCTGATCGCGCTTGTCCAAGCTAGTGGTGAAGACATGATACTGTCCGCTATTCAACTGCTTCGGGTTGCTCTGGTAACCCGACTGCTGCTGCTGCTGATTGCCCTGATGATTATAGCCACCTTGGTTACCCTGATTACTTTGATTGTTATGTCCACCCTGATTACCGTGGAAGCCTGAACCGGAATTTCCTCCGCCATAACCCGGCCCATGAGAGCCGGGGCCCGAACCGCCTCCTGGTCCATGATCATACCGGAAAGAATCAGAATTTTTGAACTCTTGCATGATGTAACAATCTTTCCAGAGGTGCGTGGACGGGTCCTCCTTCGTCCCATGCTTTGGACAGGGCTGGTTCAACAGATAAGACAAACGGTCCGGATTAGGACTTGGCCTTCCACCGCGCTGGGGCGGTTTACCCTTACGCCGCTGGCCCTTGTCATGTGTATTAGTGTTAGCCACAAAGTCTAAACCGTGGTCCGCCTTACGCTTGCCGCCGTTTCCATGACCCGCCGGGTTGTGGTGCTGCCCCTTGGCGTTGCCGCTCTTCTTTCCCTTCCCTGTCTTATCATCGTCAGACTCGGGATCCTTGGTACTATCAGAGTCGGCATACTTCACCAGTGCAGCCATGAGGGTTCCCATGTCATTACAATGACGTTTGAGCCGTCCCAACTTCAACTTCAGGGGTTCAAACCGGCAATTGCCTTCCAATGTTAAAACTGCGGTGTCAGCGTTGATGCGGTCCGATGAATGCAAAATCTCCGAAACCCGGCGCACCCAATGGGTTGTTGACTCTCCTTCCTCCTGGACACAGGCAGCTAAGTCCACAATTGACATGGGCTGCTTGCATGTATCCTTGAAATTCTGAATAAACCGGGCTCTCAACTCGGCCCATGACCTGATAGAATTAGCCGGTAAGCTCTTTAACCAAGTGCGGGCTGTCCCTTCTAGCATCATGGTGAAGTATTTCGCACATGCCGCATCATCCACATCCAGCATCTCCATGGCCATCTCATAGCTTTCGACCCATGTTTCAGGGGATAAATTGGTGGTGTAATTCGGCACCTTGCGCGGGCCCTTAAAATCCTTGGGCAGGCGCACATTGCGCAACGCTGGGACAAGACATGGCACTCCCAAAGAACTAGAGGTAACTCCTGGTTCCACCGATGTGGTTGGATGAACCAGAGTAAGCTGGCGGGCTTCATGTTGCGCCGCTAACTCGGCCTCTCTGCGTGCCCGAGACTGGTCCACCACTTCCTGAGCATCACCAGCACCACCCGTCGGGTTATTGCCACGGGGCGGATCACGGTTCCGCGCATTGCTTGACACTGCCGGTTCATCCATACGCCTGCTGTAACTCCGGCTTGGACGGGGAGTGGAATGAATCCGATCGCGACTATATGAATACGCCTCCTGTTGAACCAAGGCTGTCTGAAGAAGCTCCTTAACCCGACGCGTCTCGACCGCCGCTGGAGAATCGCCTTCGATCGGGATGGCCGCCAACCGTGAAGCGGCAGCGACAATGTTGTCCATCGGGTTAGAGTAATGACCCGGCGGCGTGGGGACATGCGGTGTTACATTGTTGTTCTGACGAGGCGGATCCACCAAACGTGACTGAACCGGCGCCCCTGCTCCAGGTGCCTCCGCCCGGTTTACCACCGGCGGATTACTGGTCCCTGCTCCTGGGGTGTTAAAGAGATTTCTAGCGTCATAAACCGGCGGCAGGCAAGATCGGTGCCTCCTCTTCAGGACTTCGTTCGACGCACTCTGATCCAGCATAATAAGGTAAGCTTGTGCATCCAAAGCGGCCTGCTCCGCGGCTATCCTGGTATCCTCAGCTGCTAAGTCGGCTTTGGCCTGGGTGATCTGATCTTTCACTTTCGCAATTTCCGCATTGTGTGCATCCTGATCCACCGGGTTAACCTCCGCCATCAGCGTTGCCAATGCGTCAAACAAATCAGATAGAACCTGAGCTGGCGGTCGCACAGGGCCTCCTGCCCCGGCCGCTGCCGATCCGGAAATCATCGCCGCTGCAGTCGAAGAGTGGAGCGCCGGTTGCGTGCCGGCCATGAAGATCGCAACCCGGTTTGGCAGATCAAAGGGAGATTACTGTCGCCATCGGAACAACCCCCAATCCGGCCATCTTGTAACTGATATAACGACTCGGTCTCTCCGGTCAATGACTCGTCGTCGGAATAAATGACGGTCTCACCACCAGATTCCGATCTATCCTCAGATTCCCCTCCATGGATAACTCCCACGAAGGCACGCTTCATGACAGGCTTGACCCGGGCAGATCTCGCACACTGAGCCGTTTCGACGAGATCGGTGCAGATGTCCGGCTCAGGGCCCGGTTCGCCGATCTTGCCAATGAAAACGTGTATGCCACCAAAGGGGACCCGGTACCCGTACTCGATTGAGCCGGCCTCGGGGCCCCAGCCTGCATCGTCGATGTAGAGCTTGCCGCGACGACTCTTGGTCATCCGACCCACATCGTAACCCTTGAGTCCTTCGAAGTTGCCCTCCAAGAACTTGAAACCATCGTGCGATAGCCCCACGGTGGGCGCCAACTGTCGTGGTTTTGTCACGGCAGATGTCCTAGAGAAAGGACTTAGTCGTGGAGCCATCGCTACGGGTTAGCTTAAAGGGGTTAAAGCGGACAAGGGACGCAAGAGAGTTTTATACTAGTTCGGCCCCTTACGATGAAGGTAAAAGCCTACGTCTAGTTGTGATGGAATTGATGGGGTTTCGATGACCAGGGAGCGAATACGCTTTGCCTGAGTCTCGAGTTGTTGTCTGTTGTCCTTGAACCGCCGCCGGGTCGTCCCCTTATATACATGGGTTGACGCCCGTCGGTTTACAGAATCCCGAGGCCGGCTCATAATCGTGTCCGGCTCGGTCTCTGCTACTTCTATCTTACAACACAAGTTTACATATCAACGCCGGTTTATGTCTATAGGCCTTAAACCGGCTTTGGGCCCTGGGCTTTCATAAAGCGTCACCGTCTGTCTTCATGGACTTTAGATACAGATGAACTACTTATGGGGTTAACCCGGCCTCTCCTGGCCGATTTACGCCCAGTGGTAATATCCCCAACACCTGGGACTGTTGTTAGTTGGAGGCACTCGTTGTTTCGAGCAAGCCATGGATTGATGCTTGTTGGTGGAGGGGGAGTATAAACTTTACCATTCTGTTTGGGAACCGCCTATAATGTGTGTAGCATGGAAGATATCGCCATCTCTTGGTTGTTATGTTGACAATGAAAGTATGCCGCTCAAAATATTATTTATCTCTATTTCAAAACCGAGCTCTAGCACCTCTACAAATCCATGCTTCCCTCTGCGAAGGGCCTATCTATTTGCTTTTATGTTGAGTCATCACCCTCTTATTAAAAAGCACCAACTGGAGAGCACTGTTGTCATTTGCATCCATTACTATTAATTTATATTGGGTATGACTATGTTTGGATCTCTTTTACCATGAATTACAATGTTTGGTTAGTCCTTGATCTTTAAAGGTGCTCTGCATTTATGTTTTGTGGTCTCAGAAAGGGCTAGCGAGATACCATCTTGTTATATCATATTATGATTGTTTTCAGAAAGTGTTGTCATCCGAGATTTATTATTATTGCTCGCTAGTTGATTATGCCATTGGTATGAGTAAACATGAGACCTAAGTGTTATTGTGAATATGGTTAGTCATAATCTTTGCTGAAAACTTGAATGCTGGCTTTACATATTTACAATAACAAGAGCAAACAGAGTTTGTAAAAGTTTTTCTTTATCACTTTCAGTTTATCAACTGAATTGCTTGAGGACAAGCAAAGGTTTAAGCTTGGGGGAGTTGATACGTCTCCGTCGTATCTACTTTGACAAACACTTTTGCCCTTGTTTTGGACTCTAACTTGCATGATTTGAATGGAACTAACCCGGACTGACACTGTTTTCAGCAGAATTGCCATGGTGTTATTTATGTGTAGAAACAAAAGTTCTCGGAATGACCTGAAACTTCACGGAGATTATTTTTGGAAATAATAAAAAATACTGGCGAAAGAATCAAGGCCAGGGGGCCCACACCCTTTCCACGAGGGTGGGGGGCGCGCCCCCTGCCTCGTGGGCCCCCTGGAGCTCCATCAACCTCAACTCCAACTCCATATATTCGTGTTCGGAGAGAAAAAAATCAGAGAGAAAGATTCATCGCGTTTTACGATACGGTGCCGCCGCCAAGCCCTAAACACTCTCGGGAGGGCTGATCTGGAGTCCGTTCGGGGCTCCGGAGAGGGGAATCCGTCACCGTCGTCATCATCAACCATCCTCCATCACCAATTTCATGATGCTCACCGCCGTGCGTGAGTAATTCCATCGTAGGCTTGCTGGACGGTGATGGGTTGGATGAGATTTATCATGTAATCGAGTTAGTTTTGTTAGGGTTTGATCCCTAGTATCCACTATGTTCTGAGATTGATGTTGTTATGACTTTGCTATGCTTAATGCTTGTCACTAGGGCCCGAGTGCCATGATTTCAGATCTGAACCTATTATGTTTTCATGAATATATGTGAGTTCTTGATCCTATCTTGCAAGTCTATAGTCACCTACTATGTGTTATGATCCAGCAACCCCGAAGTGACAATAATCGGGACCACTCCCGGTGATGACCATAGTTTGAGGAGTCCATGTATTCACTATGTGTTAATGCTTTGGTCCGGTACTCTATTAAAAGGAGGCCTTAATATCCCTTAGTTTCCTCTAGGACCCCGCTGCCACGGGAGGGTAGGAAAAAAGATGTCATGCAAGTTCTTTTCCATAAGCACGTATGACTATATTCGGAATACATGCCTACATTACATTGATGAATTGGAGCTAGTTCTGTGTCACCCTATGTTATGACTGTTACATGATGAACCGCATCTGGCATAATTCTCCATCACCGATCCAATGCCTACGAGCTTTTCACATATTGTTCTTCGCTTATTTAATTTTCCGTTGCTACTGTTACAATCACTAGAAAACCCAAAAATATTACTTTTGCTACCGTTACCGTTACTTCCATACTACTTTGCTACCAAATACTTTGCTGTAGATATTAAGTTATCCAGGTGTGGTTGAATTGACAACTCAACTGCTAATACTTGAGAATATTCTTTGGCTCCCCTTGTGTCGAATCAATAAATTTGGGTTGAATACTCTACCCTCGAAAACTGTTGCGATCCCCTATACTCGTGGGTTATCATCGCCCACAACTCATTGTGTTCTACTTGTGCATATAATCTACGCATAAACCTGGCTCTGATACCACTGTTGGGGAACGTAGCAATTCAAAAAAATTCCTACGATCACGCAAGATCTATCTAGGAGATGTATAGCAACGAGATGGGAGAGTGTGTCCACATACCCTCGTAGACCGAAAGCGGAAGCGTTTAGTTAACGCGGTTGATGTAGTCGAACGTCTTCACGAGCCAACCGATCCAAGTACCGAACGTACGACACCTCCGTGTTCAGCACACGTTCAGCACAATGACGTCTGATACGTCCCCAACGTATCCACTTTTTCTCACGCTTTGCCTCTTGTTTTGGACTCTAATTTGCATGATTTGAATGAAACTAACCCCGGACTGACGCTGTTTTCAGCAAAACTACCATGGTGTTGTTTTTGTGCAGAAATAAAAGTTCTCGAAATGGAACGAAACTTCGCGAGGATTTTTTATATCAATAATAAGAATTTCTGGAGCCAAGACCTACCGGAGAGGGGCATCTGGGTGGGCACAACCCACCAGGGCGCGCCCCCCTCTACTGGCGTGCCCAGGTGGGTTGTACTCACCTGGTGGCCCCGCTGACGACCCCCCTGATACTATAAATTCACATTATTCCAGAAAAAATCAGGGAGGAAGAATTATCGCGATCCACGAGACAGAGCCGCCGCCAAGCCCTGTTCTTCCTCGGGAGGGCATATCTGGAGTCCGTTTGGGGCTCCGGAAAGGGGGGTCTTCGTTATTCGTCATCACCAACGCATCTCCATCGCCAATTCCATGATGCTCCCCACCGGGAGTGAGTAATTCCTTCGTAGGCTTACTGGTCGGTGAGGAGTTGGATGAGATTCATCATGTAACCGAGTTAGTTTTGTTAGGGCTTGATCCCTAGTATCCACTATGTTCTTAGATTGATGTTGCTATGACTTTGCTATGCTTAATGCTTGTCAGTTTGGGACAGGTGCCATGAAGCCAGATATGAACCATTTATAAATTCATCATTATATCCATGTGTTAGATCCGATCTTGCAAGTTATAGTCACCTATTACGTGTTATGATCCGGCAACCCCGGAGTGACAACAACCGGGCCCACTCCCGGTGATGACCGTAGTTTGAGGAGTTCATGTATTCACTATGTGTTAATGCTTTGTTCCGGTTCTCTATTTAAAGGAGGCCTTATATCCCTTAGTTTCCAATATGGACCCCGCTGCCACGGGAGAGTAGGAAAAAAGATGTCATGCAAGTTCTTTTAATAAAGCACGTATGACTATTTACAGAATACATGCCTACATTATATCGATGAACTGGAGCTAGTGCAGTATCGCCCTAGGTTTTAACTGTTACATGATGAATATCATCCAACAAGTCACCGATCCAATGTCTACGATTTTATCTTATATTGTTTCTGCTAAGTTACTACTGCTGTCACCACTGTTACACTTGCTACAAAACTACTGTTATCACTGTTACTGCTATCGTTGCTGCTGTCACTATTATCAAAACTATCAAACTACTTTGCTACTGACCACTTTGCTGCAGATAATTAATCTCCAGGTGTGGTTGAATTGACAACTCAACAGCTAATACCTTCAAATATTCTTTGGCTCCCCTTGTGTCGAATCTATAAATTTGGGTTGAATACTCTACCCTCGAAAACTGTTGCGATCCCCTATACTTGTGGGTTATCAAGACCTTTTTCTGGCGCCGTTGCCGGGGAGCATAGCTATATTTGTTGAGTCACTTGGGATTATTATCATATTATCACTATGAAGAATCTGAAGGATCCAAAGACTAAGATTTATCCCTCTAAGACGAGGGGAGGTAAGGAACTGCCATCTAGTTCTGCTTTAGATTCACCTTCTGTTATGAGTAAACTTGCAACACCACCACATGCTATCAATTCTAATATGTCGCAAGTTATTGATGATGCTACTTCTGCTATGAATGATGCTTATGATGATTCTAGTACCATGCTTGATAATGATGATGTGCCACTTGGTGAATTTCTTGATGAACAAATTGCTAGAGTAATACAACATGATGTTGTTGAATCTGATGATGAACTTGAAACTGAAACTCCTGAAACACATGCTAGAACTAGCCTTGCTAGATATGAATTGCCTAGGGTACCGAAAGGTTATGTTATGAGTGAAGAAGCAACTAGAGATATTCTTGCTTGTAAGGATAGAGATGATCTAGAGAAATTACTATGCAAGTATAAAGAAAAATCTCTGAATGCTAGAATGAAATGTGATCCTTAGTTTGCTACTTCACCTATCTTTATTGCTGGTAAGGATTATGAATCCTCTGTCGACCCAGAGTTAATTACTTTGGTTGAATCTGATCCTTTCCATGGTTATGAAGCTGAAACTGTTGTGGCACATCTTACTAAGTTGAATGATATAGCCACCCTTTTTACTCATGATGAGAAAACTCGCTATTACTTTATTCTCAAATTATTTCCTTTCTCATTAAAGGGTGATGCTAAAGCTTGGTACAATACTCTTGCTCCTGGTTGTGTGCGTAGTCCCCAGGATATGATTTATTACTTTTCTGAAAAATATTTTCCTGCTTGGGGGAGGCTTTGCCAGCTACTTAATGCTTTGCCTGATCATCCTCTTAAGAAAAATGAAATACTTGATATCTTCTATAATGGACTAACCGATGCTTCTAGGGACTTCCTAGATAGTTGTGTTGGTTGTGTTTTCAGGGAACGAACTATTGCTCAAGCTGGAGAATTATTGAATAACATATTGAAAAATTATGATGATTGGACTCTTCCTGAACCACTGGCTAAACCCACTACGAAGAAGAGGGGTATATTATATCTCAGTCCCGAAGATATGCAAGAGGCAAAGAAATCTATGAAAGAAAAAGGTATTAAAGATAAGGATGTTAAAAATTTACCTCCTATTGAAGAAATACATGGGCTTAATACACCACCACTGCCTAAGGTGGTAGAGGTAAATTCTTTAATGAAGTTCATTGATAATGATAATCCTCACAATATGCATTCTAGTCAATGCCTTTATGAGTTTGAAAACTATATTAGAAAACAAGATCACTTCAATGCAAATGTTATGAAACAATTGAAACATAAATCTGATATGATTGCTCACTTGAGTGACTTGTTATTTAGAATCTCAAATGATGTAGAGGTGTTGGAAAACATGCTTCTATGGTACAAACCTAACTAGAACAAGTTGCTAAATCACAAAGAGAATTACTTGATGAAATGAATCATAATATGCATGACTTTGCTGTTAGAGTTGCAACTAGAGGAGGTAAAATGACTCAGGAACCACTTTATCCCGAGGGACACCCAAAAAGAATAGAACAAGAATCACAAAGAAAGAATACTAGTGCACCTAGTCCTTCTAGAAAGAAAAAGAAGAAGAAAAATGATAGGACTTTGCACACTTCTGGTGAACCTGAAATAGAGAAACCTCATGCTGATGAAAATGAAACTTCTATCTCTGATGCTGAAACTCAGTCTGGTAATGAACACTCACCTAATGATAATGAAAAAGATAACAATGAGGTTCAAGAAGACACTCAACCAAATGATAAGGAACCAGATAATGATGTTGAGATAGAACCACCTATTGATCTTGATAACCCACAACCCAAGAATAAAAGGTATGATAAAAGAGACTTCATTGCTAGAAAACACGGTAAAGAAAGAGAACCGTGGGTTCAAAAAGCTATGCCTTTTCCACCCAAGTCAACTAAAAAGAATGATGATGAAGAATTTGAACGCTTTGCTGAAATGCTGAGGCCAGTCTTTTGCGTACTCGCTTGACTGATATCCTTAAAATGCCTCCTTATGCAAAGTATATGAAAGGCATCATCACTAATAAGAGAAAAATACCGGAAGCTGAAATCTCCACTATGCTTGCTAATTACACTTTCAAAGATAGAGTACCTAAAAAACTTGGAGATCCGGGAATACCAACTATACCTTGCTCTATCAAAAAGAATTATGTGAAAACCGCTTTGTGTGATTTAGGAGCTGGTGTTAGTGTTATGCCCTTCTCTTTATATAAAAGACTTGACTTGCATAACTCACACCTACTGAAATATCTTTGCAAATGGCTGATAAGTCAACTGCCATACCTATCGGTATCTATGAGGATGTGCCCGTTGTTGTTGCTAATGTTACTATTTTGACTGACTTTGTTATACTTGAGATGCCTGAGGACGACAACATGTCGATTATCCTTGGTAGACCCTTCTTGAATACTGCAGGGGCTATTATTGATTGCAATAAAAGCAAGGTCACTTTTCATATTAATGGTAATGAGCATACAGTGCACTTTCTGAAGAAACAATTCCAAGTGAATGGTATTAATGTTATTGAAAAATCTACGACAATCACTAATTGGAAGTTTTCAAATATCTCTACCCACTGTCAAAAAAATATATGAAATGCTTATTGTTGGGGAGATGCAAATCCCCATTGAGGTAACTTAGTGATATACGAAAGTTCTTCGGTTTCATGCTAATCGAAAGTGGTTGTTAATAAGACCTAATCAACCTTATTAATGAATCATTTTTTAGCGGTATGATGTTGATGCATTTAGTAAGCACTACCTTCTGTCCCTACCTTTTGTTTTCTGTTGTTATTAGTTAAATAAAATAAAATGCCATGTTTTCTCGGTTTTCTGAATTTCCCGTGCAATAAAAAAATGACCCAAATAAAGTTCTCAGAATGCCCTGAAAACTTAATAGGATTTTTTCCTGAATATTTAAGAATTTTTGGTGCAAATAATACCAGAGGGAGGTGCACCAGGTGGGCACAACCCACCTGGGCGCGCCAGGACCCCCAGGCGCGCCTTGGTGGGTTGTGGTCCCCACGTGGGCCCCCTCACTTACCTCTTCGTCCCACATCGTCACTTACCTCCAGAAAAAAAATCCCCATTGCTCTCTCTCCCGTGTTCTTGAGCTCAAACCCACGGATTTCGATCTCTTTGCTCGAAGCTCCGTTTCCGAAACTGTTTCGGGGGATTGTTGCTTAGTATGTGACTCCACCGTTTGTCCAATTAGTTTTTGTTGTAGTGGTTTATACTTTGAATAAATAGCTACTCTTGGTGCTGCTGTAGATGTGCTTGCATGTTCAATTCTTAGTGTCCTAAGTAGTTTGAATGGTTGCTATGGCCTCTATGTATCCCTATGAGTAGTTGCTATTAGTTTTGTGAAGTTTTGTTGAGAGGATTTTGTGAACTAAAAATTCAGATTTTTGTTCATAGGAAAAATTGTACGCAGACATGAATATCTTCAGGAAATTTGGCTCTAAGAAGAATTCCAAGGGTGTTATTGGGGAGTCTTCTGATAGTGATCTCCACCCTTGGAGATTGGCGGAGGTACGGCCGTGCGAGTGGCCGCACACCCCGTTCCTGCAAGAGGCTGGAATTCATGAGGAGTTCATGCAATTTATTGCCAATGCCGGTCTCATGGACTTCATCGCAGATGAGTGTGACCAACACCAAATCCTCACAAACATGTTTGTTCAAAGCTTTACTTTCCTGACTAGAAATAATCCTCCTGAAGTGAGTTTTGATTTATATGTTGAAAACCATCAGATACCACTTACTGAGTTTTGCAACATATGCATGATCCCGTCTGATGGGAGCTTGGCTGAGCCTAGGCTGGCTGAGTTTGAGGATTTTTGTCGCACTTTGACAGTGGGTGATGAGAGAAGAGTGTCCTGCTGTTCGTTACTTTGCATATTTCATTACCAAATTCTTGCTTGATAGGGAGAAGGTGGGTGCACTTAGTTCACCAGACCTTGCTGTTTTACGTCGTGCATTAGAGGGCGACAACACTTATAGCTTGGCAGCTATTGTGGCTCATCTCCTCCATCTCAATAAATCTCAGGGTAAAATACATGGTGGGATTTTTCCTACTCATTTGGTGGCTCACTTCGAGGTTGAGATACGCCCTCAAGATTACCCTCTGACTAAGGTTTACCTAGACCGTGCAGCCATGTTACATCATCACTTTCTTGCACATGATCGTTCTAACATTGCCATTCCTTATAACCTGGTCTACAACGTTGAAACTCGTGATGTTATTCCATTGCCTGCGCCTGCTTTGTTTGATTCTACTGCCAGGGATGGATACCGGATTATGCCTGCAGACATCATCGCCTACTGGAACGCTCACGCTGCTGTAGAGGCTGCGAAGGAGCCTTAGCAGTGGTATGTGTGGATGCCCGCTCCTCAGGATCCCTACTACCCTCCAGGCTACTGATCGATTACCAACTTAGGCCAAAAGCCTAAGCTTGGGGGAGTACGTGTTTCTCACCGATATTATATTCATGTTCACATATCATTCTATTTGTCGGTGTTCAAACTTTTTCATTGTATCATCCATGCTTAGATTTATTTTCTTGCTCTCTTCTTGTGTGTTTGAATTTTTTTAGAAAAACCAAAAAAAATTAGTTGTAGTAATCTACTTTCCATGCATGCTTATTAGTAGCACTAAAAAGTAAACCCAAAAAGATTTCCTTGTTCTTTTTTTGCTTGTTGGGAGCTTTTCCGTGTAAATAGTTGTCCTTGTTTTTACTTTTCCCTTGTATTTGCTTGTTTAAGAAAACCAAAAACTCCAAAAATATTTCAGTGTGATTCTCTGAATTTCTTTTCCTTTTATTCGAGTCATACTGAGGAGAAGACCATGACGAAAATGTTGAGTGGCTCTCACATGAAAAACTGTTGAACTAATGAAGAGCCCATTTTACCTTGTCTTCGCCTGTTGAATAAAATGTTCTGCAGATTCCAGCTTAGTCCTCGACACTCTTACACTATTATTATTTTCATATCATTCGGTCGTGCAAGTGAAAGGCAATAATGATGATATTCGATGAGCTAGCCGTGGCAAAGAGAAACTGGTATGAACTCGACTTGTTCTGTTTGTGTAAATATGTTTAACCTAGTATCCAGGCTTCAGCCCATTATGATTAAACATGTTTGCAATGAAAATTAGAGATTATAGTTTCTCATGCCATGCATAAGTAGCTGCGAGTTGATAATGATTTATCTTGGACATCAACATAGCGTTAAAATGATTGTGATATAGTATGATGATATGGTATCCTCCTCTGAATGTTCGAGTGGCTTGACTTGGCACATGTTCATGCATGTAGTTGAATCAAAACCAACATAGCCTCTATAATATTTATGTTCATGGTGTTCATATCCTACTCATGCTAGTGTCCAATGTTACTTATGCATAATGCCTGGTTATGACCGTTGTTGCTCTCTAGCTGGCCGCTTCTCAATCTTAATTGCTAGCCTTCGCCTGTACTAAGTGGGAATTCTGCTTGTACATCAAAAACCTTGAACCCAAAGTTATTCCTGATGAGTCCACCATACCTACCTATATACGGTATTACCCTGCCGACCTAAGTGAATTTGCATGTGCCACCTCCAAAAACTTCTAAAAATTATCCTTTTGTGTGCCTGGATCGTTCATGGAACGACAGGAGGTGGTCGATATCTTCCATGCTAAGCATGTTATTCTCAGGTCGAGTATTTATTCACTTGCCATCGCACAGGAAAATGGCGGTATTAGGGATGCCCAGTCCCAAACTGCAAACATGAAAAAGAGTTCATCTCTTGAATAATCAAACAAAAACTCCCAATGGAGTCAAAACCTTTACATTCCGCTTGGGAACTGCCACTAGCGTGCTTAGCATGGAAGATGTTGATAACTGATGGTCGTGAAGTGAATAAGAAGGGTGCATGTCCCTAAATATCATTTATCTCTATTTTAAAAATTGAGCTCTGGCACCTCTGCAAATGACTGCTTCCCTTCGCGAAGGGACTTTCTATTTACTTTTATGTTGTGTCATCACCTTCTAAAACAAGCGCCAGAAACTGAGTAGAGCACAACTGTCATGATTTATGCATTATGTATAGCTAATGTTGGGTGCATCATGACTGGATCTTTTCTACCATGAATTACAATTTTTAGTCGTTGCTTGAACTTTGGAGGTGCTCTGCATTTATGTTTTGCAGTCTCGGAAAGGGCTAGCGAGATACCATTATTGTCATATTATATCATGGTTGTTTTGACAACGTGTTCCTATTTGAGATATCTTATTATTGCTCGCTAGCTGATTATGTCATTGATATGAGTCATTATAATCTTTAAATGTTATTGTTGACATGGTTAGTTATAATGCTGGCTGAAAACCTGGGTGCTGTTTAATCTTATTTATGCAAACAAGAAAAAAGAGTTCGTAAAAGTTTTTCTTTCTCACTTTCAGTTTATCAAATGAATTGCTTGAGGACAAGCAAAGGTTTAAGCTTGGGGGAGTTGATACGTCTCCAACGTATCTACTTTTTCTCATGCTTTTCCTCTTGTTTTGGACTCTCACTAGTAGAAAAAGGACCTAATGTGAGACACATTAGTCCCGGTTTGATTTTGGCCCAGTACTAATGGTACCATTAGTGTCGGTTCGAACGGCTATGCATTAATACCGGTTCGTGTTGAACCTTTAGTACCGGTTCGTGCCACGAATCGGTACTAAAGGGGTGGTGGCAGGCTGGCGTCAGGCTGGGGCCCCACGATCACCTTTAGTACCGGTTCGTGGCACAAACCGGTACTAAAGGGCCGTGCCATGAACCGGGACTAAAGGGGTCTGACCTATAGCCCCGGTTGGAGACACAAACCGGGACTATGGGGCAATTTTCAAACTCTACCCCCCCCCCCCCCGTGTATCGCCATTTCAGTTTTGAAAAAATCAAAAGAAAATGATGAAAACTTAAAAAATAAAATCCTTCGAGAGGTAGTTATATTACTACATCTACTAGTTAGGAAAATTTGAAAACTTCAATTTGGACATGTTTTGCAAAAAGTGTAGGGAAAATGTAAAACGGCTATAACTTTTCCATACGATGTCAGAAAAAAAAGTATAATATATCAAAAAATTCAGCACGAAAATCCCCATGCGATTTTGACTGCCTACGGCCTGTTTGCAATTTTTTAGAATCCTCCAATTCCAAAAGGAAAAAAAGATATGCTCAAATTTCATTTTTTTGGTTAAATCTGGTCAAACTATGGTCAAACTACTTATTCAAGAAGTATTAATGTTACTACATAATTATTCAAGAATATTAGTGTTACTAAATAATTATTTCAATTTTTTGAATTTTGGTCAAATCTGGTCAAACTATGGTCAAACTATGGTCAAACTGTGGTCAAACTTATTCAAAAAATATTAGTGTTACTAAATAATTACTGTTTTTTAGAATAATAGTTTCAAACTCAAACGGTGAAACGTGTGACCTAATGCTCAAGCTAAACTGCTGAGGGTTAATAGGATTGTGAGCTTACATTTGTTAGGAAAACAACAAGTGCAGACTTGGAAAGTAGAGGGAATAGAACTCCGAAGTTAAGCGTGCTCAGGCTGCGGGAGTGAGAGGATGGGTGACTAGTCGGGAAGTTAGACGATTTGGAATGAGTGATCCACACTTGAGTAGTTAAGAGGGGTGATTAGAGACTAAATCATCAAATAATTCACTAAATTGAAAATCGAAAAAAAATTCAAATTTTTTTTCCCAAAATTTTCAGATTTAAAAAAAAAAACCTTTAGTACCGGTTGGTAACACCAACCGGTACTAAAGGCGCCCCATACCACAGCGCGAGCTCACGCCACGTGGTGGGCCTTTAGTGGCGGTTCGTGCCGAACCGGTAC
Source organism: Triticum aestivum (assembly GCF_018294505.1). NCBI lineage: Eukaryota > Viridiplantae > Streptophyta > Magnoliopsida > Poales > Poaceae > Triticum > Triticum aestivum. The sequence goes on along the minus strand of NC_057811.1, from coordinate 445,146,387 downwards.
TAAAGGGGGGGCTTTAGTCTCCACTCTTTAGTGCCGATTGCAGAACCGGCACTAAAGGCCCTTACGAACCGGTGATAAAGCTTCGTTTTCTACTAGTGTCTAATTTGCATGATTTGAATTAAACTAACCCCGGACTGAAGCTGTTTTCAACAGAACTACCATGGTGTTGTTTTTGTGCAGAAATAAAAGTTCTCGGAATGGAACGAAACTTGACGAGGATTTTTTTATCAATAATAAGAATTTCTGGAGCCAAGACCTCCCGGAGAGGGGCACCTGGGTGGGCGCAACCCACCAGGGCGCGACCCCTCTCCTGGCGCGCCCGGGTGGGTTGTACCCACCTGGTGGCCCCGCTGACGACCCCCCTGATACTATAAATTCACATTATTCCAAAAAAAATCAGGGAGAAAGAATTATCACGACCCACGAGATGGAGCCGCCGCCAAGCCCTGTTCTTCCTCGGGAGGGCTGATCTGGAGTCCGTTTGGGGCTCCGGAGAGGGGGATCTTCGTTCTTTGTCATCACCAACCCATCTCCATCGCCAATTCCATGATGCTCCCCACCGGGAGTGAGTAATTCCTTCGTAGGCTCGCTGGTCGGTGAGGAGTTGGATGAGATTCATCATGTAGTCGAGTTAGTTTTGTTAGGGCTTGATCCCTAGTATCCACTATGTTCTTAGATTGATGTTGCTATGATTTTGCTATGCTTAATACTTGTCACTTTGGGCCCGGTTGCCATGAACTCAGATCTGAACCGTTTATGAATTCATCATTATATCCATGTGTTACATCCGATCTTGCAAGTTATAGTCACCTACTACGTGTTATGATCCGGCAACCCCGGAGTGACAACAACTGGGCCCACTCCCGGTGATGACCGTAGTTTGAGGAGTTCATGTATTCACTATGTGTTAATGCTTTGTTCCGGTTCTCTATTAAAAGGAGGCCTTAGTATCCCTTAGTTTCCAATATGGACCCTGCTGCCATGGGAGGGTAGGACAAAAGATGTCATGCAAGTTCTTTTAATAAAGCACGTATGACTATTTACGGAATACATGCCTACATTATATCGATGAATTGGAGCTTGTGCAGTATCGCCCTAGGTTATAACTGTTACATGATGAATATCATCCAACAAGTCACCGATCCAATGCCTACGAATTTATCTTATATTGTTTCAGCTAAGTTACTACTGCTATCATCACTGTTACACTTGCTACAAAACTACTGCTATCACTGTTACTGCTATCGTTGCTACTGTCACTATTATCAAAACTATCAAACTACTTTTCTACTGATCACTTTACTGTAGATAATTAATCTCCAGGTGTGGTTAAATTGACAACTCATTTGCTAATACCTTCAAATATTCTTTCGCTCCCCTTGTGTCGAATCTATAAATTTGGGTTGAATACTCTACCCTCGAAAACTGTTGCGATCCCCTATACTTGTGGGTTATCAACGTCCCTCGAGCTCTTGATCCAGTAGAGGGTCAAGGGAGAGTTCCGTCAGCACGATGGCGTGGCGACGGTGTTGGTGATGTGATCCGCGCAGGGCTTCGCCTAAGTACTACGACAATATGACCGAGGTGGTAAACTATGGAGAGCGGCACCGCACGGCTAAGAAACAACTATTTTGTCTTTGGGGTGCCTCCCTGCCCACGTATATAAAGGAGGGGGGAGGAGGTGGCCGGCCCAAGGGGGGCGCGCCAAGAGGGGGGAGTCCTACTAGGACTCCATTCCTAGTAGGATTCCCCCCCTCCTTCCATCTAACGGAGAGGGGAAAGGGGAAAGGAGGGAGAGGGAGAAGGAAAGGGGGGCCGCGCCCCCACCCCTTGTCCAATTAGGATTGGGCTTGGGGAGTGCCACCTCCTGTGGCAGCCTCCCTCTCTCCACTATGGCCCAATAGGCCCATTAATTTTCCCGGGGGGTTCCGGTAACCTCCCGGTACTCCGAAAAATCCCCAATCTTCTTCGGAACCATTCTGGTATCCGTATATAACTTTCCAATATATCAATCTTTACCTCTCGACCATTTCGAGACTCCTCGTCATGTCTGTGATCTCATCTGGGACTCCAAACAACCTTCGGTACATCAAATCACATAAACTCATAGTACCGATTGTCACCAAACGTTAAGCGTGCGGACCCTACGGGTTCGAGAACTATGTAGACATGACCGAGACTCATCTCCGGTCAATAACCAATAGCAGAACCTGGATGCTCATATTGGCTCCTACATATTCTACGAAGATCTTTATCGGTCAAACCGCATAACAGCATACGTCATTCCCTTTGTCATCGGTATGTTACTTGCCCGAGATTCGATCGTCGGTATCATCATACCTAGTTCAATCTCGTTACCGGCAAGTCTTTTTACTCGTTCCGTAATGCATCATCCTGTAACTAACTCATTAGTTACATTGCTTGCAAGGCTTATAGTGATTTGCTTTACCGAGAGGGCCCAGAGATACCTCTCCGATACTCGAAGTGACAAATCCTAATCTCGATCTATGCCAACTCAACAAACACCATCGGAGACACATGTAGAGCATCTTTATAATCACCCAGTTACGTTGTGACGTTTGATAGCACACAAGGTGTTCCTCCGGTATTCGGGAGTTGCATAATCTCATAGTCAGAGGAATATGTATAAGTCATGAAGAAAGCAATAGCAATAAAACTAAACGATCATAGTGCTAAACTAACGGATGGGTCTTGTCCATCACATCATTCTCTAATGATGTGATCCCGTTCATCAAATGACAACACATGTCTATGGTTAGGAAACTTAACCATCTTTGATTAACGAGCTAGTCAAGTAGAGGCATACTAGGGACACTCTGTTTGTCTATGTATTCACACATGTACTAAGTTTCCGGTTAATACAATTCTAGCATGAATAATAAACATTTATCATGATATAAGGAAATATAAATAACAACTTTATTATTGCCTCTAGGGCATATTTCTTTCAAAAATTGTGTCAAGGAGGCACCAGATAAAAGCGTGACAGAGAGATGGAGAACACCATTATCATTTTTTGTATGCGCAATGCTTCCTTGGAAGAATTGCTTCAAGCATTGGAAATTAAGAAGTTCATCATCTTCATATTGTCATTTACACTCGTGGGGAACTTAAGTTATAGAACTTGACTTTATATTCTAATGACGAGCCTCCTCAAATGCTAGGTCTTCATGACTGAGCAAGTTCGACGTGTCCTAACTTAGTACATAGGAGAGCTTTCACACGTTCATAGTTATATGTGCATCTTAATTGCATAAAAATCCCTACTCCTTGCATTAACATCGATTATATAGCTTTATTCATTGCCTACTGAACAATTACATTGAGCAAGATTTCTTTGTCTTTAACAATATTTTCTAGTCCGAAAACCTGAAAACAGAGACACGAAAATAGACAACTAACATTTCTGGTACTTTATTAATACATTAACCAAACCAAAAAAATGTATGTTTCCATAAGAAAGTGACATGAAGACTTCAAAAATTGTATATACTTTTAGTATGTATCAACATCCCAAGTTTCATCCATGCCCGTGCTTTAGCATGTATCACATCCGTCCGGGTTTATTAGTCCCCATCGTATATTGTGCCAAATTTTGACCGTATATTTGACTAGCAAAATATATGCAATATGTTGTAAAATAGTACCACGAGAAACTACTTCCAAATACAAATCTAATATATAATTTTTGTGACATATCATTTATATTTTTGTATTCAAATATTTTGTCAAAGTTTGACACAAAATACGAAAGGGTCTAATAAACCCAGACAGAGGTAGTATGATGATAACCCAAAAGATAAATTTTGAAGTTTAAATGCTATCCTAATATAAAGCATGATCATTAATATAATGTTCTTGCGATGAATCTAAAACAAGGAGGTAAATTATACAAGTCCATTGTCTATAGTTACAATTATTACCTATCTCAAAGCACATAGACAAATTTCCAAGTAACTGACCATAAATCAATGAGTCAATCCAAGGTTCTCAATGCCAAAGATTTAGAATGAGAAGTCTATACTTGTGTGGAGCATACACCGGGGAGATATGTTGAACTTCCATTCAATCTGGGCTCTTCAATCTTGATACGACAACTCTCGGCCGGGCCGCGAGCACTATGCATGTCAAAATAAGTCCGACATGGGCACAACCACCATGCGCACAATTGTTCGATGCGATGCCTCGGTCGAAACCCCGGCAGGATCCTTTGGGTTTCATGGCGAAGGAAGTCGTCCCTGCTGCAGAAACTGCCGTAGGAAATAATATACATAGGTGCATCCTGTTCGGCGATCGAAGCTGTGAAAGTAAGTAGTGTGGGATGAGCGGCAGCCAGGAGGTGAGTTCATTGCCAGTGTAGATTCATACTTCACACCTCACAAATCATACACATGCCTGAGCTGATGTGTGTTTTGCTCCTTGGATTCATAGTTCACACCTCGATTATCAAAACATCCTGTAACACTTGTGTCTTTTGCCAATACCGCGAGTCTATTAAACACTTATTCTTTTAGTGTAAGTTTGCTCGTGTAGTGTAGGAGATAGTTCAAGTAGCTTTAAATCTTTACCCCCCGTAGTGCGCATAATATGTTCGGCAATCGGCAACCTTATGTTTGGATCTGTGGCTTACCAGAGATGATGTGTTTTTTGAACAAAAATTGTGTTTCATATCAAGTGTAGATTACTCATGCATGTATGCGATGGCCTCGTACTTGGTTTATTAGAGGCCGGAGAACACCTTTTTATAATGGCATCTACCTGGTTGGAGCATCAAAACATCAAAACATCCATACCATCTTTAATGAGTTCCTTGCTTGTGTAGATCATACTTCACACCCCACTGAACATACCATCCATACCATCTCGAACTGCGCCTGAAGTCTCATGTACAACTTGTATCTGTAAAACTGCAATCACGAAACAAACATATAGATAACCTGTCTTTAAATGATTTTGCACCAGAACTCTGGTTTAGCAACTGTAATTTGTTGTTTTAGTGAATCTATCACTATGTTTGGAATTATCGTTATAATCTTTCTGTTTTCTACTCCTTGCTGATAGGTGTGCAGAATTGGAAATATTTTTATTTTAACAAACTACCAGATTGTAGACGAACTTGTGATGAATGATTAATTATCGTAACCAAACAATAAAGGATTTTGCTGGTTTCCTAACAAGATGTTACTAGATCCACTCATTATACACACACAAAATCCTGTCATGTTTGAGTCAGTTTCCCCAATTACTCTTTCTATGGGCACTAGCAGATCACCTATTCTAAGAGTGCAAAACGTATCACTTATCTTATTTCCTTTATAATTTTTAAGGGATTGCACATTTTTTCATATAGTAAATCCCCTAATACTCCTATCAAGTTTCCTTCATCAAGTAAATTTGTTTAGATGTATTGTGATTCGTTAATACGTTTGTCTTGTGATATTCGGATTTTTGGTGCTGCATACTGACTTATCTGATCTCCAGTGTGAAACTGTTCCTTTGAAAGACCTAACGATCAGTGGATCTAGTTAATGGATGACAAGTAAATGTACTATGATGTACTATTGTCTGCGTGATATCAACAGATATTTGGCCCGACAAATTGTAGATACAGGAATACTTTTTATGAATTTGTTCTTGCCATGTTTGATGTCCACCAGGTCTACTCCAATGATTTCTCTCAGAATCGGGACAGAGTTGCAGGTGTTAGGTAGCCGACTGAAAACTGTTTTTCTTTTGTAGGGAAGGACACTGAAACTTGTAAGTAGGAGAGTAACTTATTGGCCTAAGCTTTGGAAACACTCAGTGATCAAATAAGAGTTGACAGAAAACTTGTTTGGTTGTGTTTACATGGTGATACTCCATCGAGCATATGTCTGGTTTCTGTACTAAAGTATCTAGGCCACTGACTTATTCTCTCCATGTTACTCTAGCAATCTACTCTCTCCGTCCCAAAATTCTTGTCTTAGATTTGTCTAGATACGGATGTATCTAACACTAAAACGTAACTAGATACATCCGTATTTAGACAAATCTAAGACAAGAATTTTGAAACGGAGGGAGTACTTGTTTGAGCTGGCTACGAGCCATGTAAGCGAGGAATACGAAGCTGAATGTTCCACGTGGCTGGGTAGTTCTCTCCACATCTAAAGCATGTACTACATTCGCATTCGGACGCCTCAAACTTGTCTTATTCGTCCGGTCACTGACCGGTTACGAAATTTTAACCCAGATGGGCTTCTTAAATGGGCCTCAAATGTCAGGGTTGACCGGCACCCCTCATATCTAGCCCAAATATGGGGCGGATATCGGGGCGCCCGGGCGGGTCCGCCACATCGTCCCCGGCCCGCGATGTCCCACCCGACCCCATATATATTCCTCGTCATCCGCTCAACTGACCAAACCCTAGCCACTCCAGTCCACTCTCCTCCGCCATCCAAGCTCCCGTCCGACGATCTCCGTTGGCGCGCCGAGCAGCGAGACGCACTATGGGCGTCGTCCGACAAAAACATGACATGGTGTGCCCGCCGTGCGAGGCAGCGGGCGCGGGAGGCGGTGGCAGCCCTCGCAACGCTGGACGGGTGAGGCGGAGTCGCACTCCTCGGCGTCCCGTATGGTGCAGCAATCCGAGCGCCGCAACCGCGTCGTGGTGGATGTCACCGGCTCGTTCGTGGACGGATCTATCATCGATCCGACGTCCACCGGCACTGTTCGGGTTCCGAGCTCCGACAAGGAAGAGCAGGGTATGGGAGACGACGGCGCCTTGAGCCCCGTGAGCCGGCATGTGCCCTATGCCCTACTCGACCTTGCTGGTGACCGGACCAACACTCTTTGGAGCGCAGCCGGCTGCCGAACATGGGCACGGAGGAGTCGGGGGAGCTCCGCTTAAAGATCGCTCTACGTTGCATGTAAGAATATAGATTTAAAGTTTATAATTTGAGGTATCTAGATATGAAATGCATTATTTGAGATGTGAATGTTCAGTGTTCACGAACGACGTGTCCGCGGGCATTTGAGGGGTTGGGTTTGTCAAGTCCGACTGTAGATACTGTAATGGCTGACTACCTCGTAAATTACTTACATGTTCTGCTTTTGGGTTCAGTTGACATGTCTCGACAGGGCATGCAGACGCTTTCCCGAAGGCCAGGTCTCGACATTAGCTGCGCTGTACCACAGGAGAGAAAGGCACTTTCTCCTGCTCCCGACTCTCACCAGCGAGGAAGATGCTCTCGTCCATGCCATGCTCTGAATCTGTCACCGCCACACCAAGAGTCAAAACTTATTTTTCCTTTTGGGGTCGACATCCATGCTAGTGGACTCCGAAGTCTGAACAGCAGCAAGCAGAGATGACATTGGTCAAATCACGAGGTAAAAAACATCCCGAGAGGGACTGATCACCTCGCCGGCCCTCTCGACTATCGTTGGGGCCAATCAATCATGGCTAGGCAGGGCGCAGGGGAAAAGGTGCACCGCTCTGTTGGGGTGGAAGGGACTACACCCAGTCCCAGAGATCACAATCTCCACACCACCCCGAACTTGGGCGAGGGTCAATGGGACGGCACGAGCGCAGCGGCCGGGCACGTCTTTTCCCATTGTTTCCCCGGCCGGTTGGCTGGCTCTCGTCGTCGCGTCGCGCGCGTGCTGTTTCCAGCGTCCTGTGGCGTCGATTGATCGCTCGCTCTCGATCCCATGCATGCATGCCCATGCTCCCTCTCTTTCCGCAAAAGCTTATCGTGTTGTGTTCTTCCTCCGGTGAAAGGTGCTCGTCAGACGCGTATTTCGTGGCTGACGTGGATCCGATGATGGTTTAACAATCCCCTCGTCAACCATTGGAAATCCCTTGTTCTAAAAAAAAAACATTGGAAATCCCTTTAGGAGTACTCCCTACGTTGTACTACCTCCGTCCTGGTTTATTGTTTCTCATTGTAATATGTGCCGAATTTTGATCATAAATTTAACTAAAAAAATGTTCATGCATGTCATTGAAAACTACGTTCAAATACGAATCCAAGGATATAATGTTTGTTGACATGCACTAAAATTTTGTCAGTTAAATCTTTGGTCAGAATTTAGCACAAATTACATAGGGGATTAATAAATCAGGACGAAGGTAGTATAATGTAACCTATATTGACTTTTTAGAAAGTCAACCCATGCAAATTTTCATTAAGCTTATAGAAAAATAGGTATATCTAAAATACCAATCACATATAATAAGATATATCATGAGAAGTGTTTTCGTATTATAGATCATTAGATGTTTAGTATTGTAGATATTAGTAGTTCTACCTATAAACTTGGACAAAATTTATAAAGTTTGATCTCTCTAAAAAAAATCTATATGCGCACTCCATTATGAAACGGAGGAAGTACCATTTCGTCGCCAAACCTTGAAATCCCTTTTGTGACGCCTTGTTGCTACGATTTACCCATCTGTTGGGCAAACGCATATCATCTTCGCTAGGTGTTACAGGCTCTCAACCCCATGGCTAACTCAAAGTAACTGGCTGGAGACGATGTTCTTATTATGATATATTTGGTTCAGAATGGTTATCATTCCCTGCGGCGACATGAAAAACCCCTAGAAACTCTTTTTCTGCTAATCGATTATTTACCATGGCTTCTTAATTATTTCATTTTTTAAACACAATACAATATAGACCCTCATATATGTGCACACACACTCACCCCTATGAGCGCATGTACGGATATCCTTTCGACAGTCGACGATGCAATGTTGCTAGGGAAGGACGCTGGCGGATTTAGAAGTTCATAGTAGTGCTAAGACGGACAGACGAGTGCTAGGACCTACCGCGGCGACAAATTGCTGGTGGCGATGCTCAACTAGAGGCAAGGAAACAAACTCAGCCAAGACAATTATGGATCTCCTTGGGCATCACGAAGACCTCTCGCACCTCATGTTCTATCTGTTGATCCTCGTCACCATCACACAACCCTCTCCGCGCTACAATGCAACTACGGTTGTTCAGAGTTGACTACCCCCCCCCCCCCCCCCCCCCCCCCCCCCCCCCCGCATTGGCACGGCGAAGGACAACATGTTCGACTTGTCCATCGGGTTGTGCCTTTGCTTGTATGTGTTGTCTTTCCCGTCCGCACGGTGATGATTCCACAGTGGAAGGAAGAAGGGCGATTGAGAGGACATGTGTGGTGGATGCATGATGGCGGAGAGAGGGAGAGGGGGGAGATGAATTTTCCCCCTTTTTATTTTTACCTTTTACTCCTTTCTCCCCTTTCGCCCAGATGCAGAGGCCGGGGGTCATCCTCCTTTTCTAAAAAAAAACTCATTTCTCCCCTTTGCAAGGGATGAGTCCCACGTGCAAGTGACCTATATATAGAGAGTCTATCCGCCGGCTACTTAGGGATATTTCGAACAAAATGGTGAAACGCCATTGACCATGCAGAAATGGAGTGAAAGTGCATTTCCATAGCACCACCAAACAGAACAGAAGTAAAACTGGACTTTTTCAAAAAAACTTGGAACGATCCTTAGTAGTGGAAACCAACTAGGACAAAACAATAAAAAATAAGTATTTATTTAACCAATTGTAGCTCGTTTTATGCTACGTAATATTTAGCATACCAATGTATTGGCAACTTAGAAAATTGGATACTAATTGGTTGGCTACCAATTCTTTGACCATTTAAAAAAAATCCAACTTTGGCAACATTTGTTTTTTCACAAAATATGCGATTGTCAAATGTGTTATTTTATCCCAAAAGACATATATTAGATCTGATAACTATCAACAAAAACTGTAGCTAGAGTACAATGAAAAGACAACTGCCGCGATACGATCAGTAAAAAGTAAAATAACGTTAAAAATTATACCGATCCTTTTTTTTTTCCTTCGATTATTGGTACCGAACAGGTAAGCCTTAATTGTACATGCATGTCAATCGTGCCCACGTAGTGTCAACCGTACAATATGTCCAAGACCAAGAGGCTCCCTGCATTCGGGCGCGTGGGACATGGACGGAAACCCCACTCCTGCCCATGCCGTGCACGCACAACCAGATAACACGCGGAGAGATGCGTAGGACATGCATAGGTACATAGACAGAGTACATAAAGGTACATTACATAGAGAGAGCTATCAAGCTGCAGTGCCTACAAGGCTGCAAGTACTCCTAGATCTTGCTTACTACTCGTAATTAGCAGTAGCTCGTGAACTGTTACATGCCAATGGGCTACCTACCTACGTACAGCTCTGCTGCTGCCGCCGCTCCTCCTCCTCCTCACGCTCGATCGTCTCGAGGATACGGTGGACCGCCGCGGCGATGTCGGCCACCGACGAGAGCCGGCAGTCGTCTTCCACCTGCGGCCACCATGCATGGCATCATCAACCAGACATAGAGCTTTTCAGATGAATTCATTTGCTACATACTACGAGTCCACGACACAAAGAAATGGACGTTCGATCCTGCAGGCACTACGGCAGCAAACACGGTGGCAGTCAATCCATGCATGCAGGTGCAGCCCCTCATCTAGCGTCAAAACAATAATGCAGCTTCATCTTTGCGGTGAAACACGCGGAGGTGTGATGTTTTGGAGGAGCCGTCCCGGACAAGGGCGCGGAAAACGAGGCCAGTTAGTTGTTTCGGCGTCACGCGCGCGCTGCCAAGCGAGCGAATGGTCTCGAAAAAGAAACGGCTACAGCTAGGTAGCATGGGGAGTCTGTGGAGTGCGTACGTACCTTGAGGCTGAGGCAGTAGAGGGCCATGTGGCCGGCGCTGGTGGCGTTGAGGTGCAGCACGGCGAGCCGGTGGCCCTGCAGGCCCGCCACGATCCTCAGCAGCTGCGTCGGCCGCCGCCGCGACAGCACCTTCAGGCTCGCGTGGCTCTCCACGATGGTCACCTCGATGTCCGCCACGGCCGACTGCTTCGAGCCCGACGTCGTGTCGTCGTCGGCGGCATTGCCGCCGCCGTCGTCCGCGAGAGCGCCTGCTGCTGGTGTGGCCGGGGCGTGGCGCACGCTCATCGTGTACTGCGGGAAGGTGAAGAAGTCTAAAAAGGGCACTGCGGCCGCGGAATCGACGTCGCCGCTGACGGGACAGTCGTCGCGGAGGCGGGCGTGCCGGTGCGCCTCCAGGGATTGAACTAGCTGCTCCAGCTCCTTGACGTAGTTGATTGCGCCGCCAATTATGGATGCCTGGTCGCCCTGTTCGTAATCACAATAGATACTATGTGCTCTGACTTTGGATCGATCAAGTTCGAAATAAGAACTCCCTGAAAATTACATCCAAATTTTCAAAAATGAGCTAAGGAATACGTACCCTGTGCACATAGGAGGCCGGCATGAGGGACCGGAGCACGCCAAGGTACTCGTTCATCTGCTTGCGGCGGTTGCGCTCGACGGCGATGTGGGTCATCCGCTGGCTCTCCGCCTCCTCAATGTTCTTCACGCTCCTCGCTCTTCGCCGCTTCCTCCTCCCTGCTGCACCTGACGCCGACGCCGCGTCCACGGCACCGTCGTCCGCGCCTCCAGGGTCACTGCCGTGCCCCGGCGGCGGCAGCGCCGGCAAGGAAGAACTGCCTTCCGGGGCTTCGGTGCTCGCAACGGCGGCGCCGCAGTGGGCATTGCTTCCGTCCAACTCCATGCCACCGCCGTGCCCGTGGCCATTCCCGCCCCAAACGCCACCGCCTCCTCCTACTCCTTCAGCAGCCATGGCGCAGCGCCCAAAGAACCCTTTCGAGAACACCACGGCCTCCAACGCCATACGCGCTCGGCTTGTTCAAGCAATTGACCAAGATGCAGATGCACACGCGGAAGAGAGATGTGTCACTACCTAGCTTCTACCTCTCGGTCCATGGCTCCATCCTCCATGGCCAGAATAATTTATACCCGAAGCACCACTGGAGCGGCCGGGGCGCGGGCTTACGTGGTTTGCGGTGTGATTAGGCTATGATTCGGTCGGACTGCTGGCACTGCACGGCACGGCGTCGTGCCATGGCAACGGCAGAGACAGAGAAAAGAGGATGCATGTGCATAGATGACGGGACGGTATGCGAGTCATCCGGAAATGCAACATTGGCTTTGCCAAGAAAAACACGCCCAAGAAAAACGCAAGACACGTCGCGTGTTTTTTTGTCTGTTCTTTTGAAGACCGGCTTCACGGTCCATCCCGTGCGTACCGGGTAGTAAATTTTCGAATATACAAAAAAGTGTGGCAATTTTTTTGAACATGGTACAGACGCACTCATACATACGCACATGCACTCATTCCCATGAATAAACGCGCACATACTCTACCCCTTACGAGCGTCTCAGGGACACTGAGCCGGCACACCGTCATGAGATTGACGAAGCCGTCGTAGATGCCTTCGAAGGCCTGAAATAAATTCAGAAAATGCAACCACCAACGCTAAGTGTATGACTTGAACTCTGATGAGTTGGCTCCACCACATGTAACCTAACTTTTCGAGCCCATGGTTTATCCATACTTCAAAAATAATAATATATTTTTAATCCGTTTGTGAGAAAGCATGAAAAGAGACAAGAGACTTGAATTTTGGACTTCAACAAAAGAATCCGCATGGTTAACGCGCCTTACCAAATCGTCCCTTTGTGATTCGATTGAATGGTTCGTATGCTTTTTAAGTCTTGAATTTTGAACGCATCTTGTTTTCGATCAGATTGGTTCGGACGTTCGAAATACCTTAGGACGACTCCAAATCGAGGGTCGGTCTCGGGGAGTTAGGACGTCCGCTACACAGGTTTCCGACAATCCGATCCCACCCAAAACCCTGGCCGATTCTAGAAACCTCGCCGCATTCACATAGGTTCACCGGCCACTCACTTACCCAAATTAAATCTTGGTGGTCCGGCGCCACCTGAGAAACCTACTCCAGCTTTAAAGTTGGCCGGCCTCCCCCAAATCCTATGCTCACCCACTCTTCCCCTCTCCCAAAGTTGTCGCACAACACACCTTCACGGTGTGCCGTCCTCGTCGTTAGGGGAGGGGGCTCAAAATGTCTCATCAAGACGGAGACGCAACGGGTTGGCACTTTTGACAAAATATGATTTTCGTCGCCCTGGGTCCTCGCAGAGGCTTGGGACTTTGACGATCCAAGTCAATCAAAGAGACAGACACTCGCTGCTGGCTGAATGAGTAGCTCATCTACCTCGGGCTGGCCGAGTACGAGCATGAGATCTACCTTCAAGTTGAGGAGAGGAGGCCGAGCTTCTGCGCCACAAGCGCGACGCGCGGCCGGGGACAGATGCCACCACAGTTGGAGTTGGCTTTCTTAATTGCCGTTGCGACAAACAACGACAACATCGGCGGCGGTGCTGCCGGTCTCGGAGGCCATGCCTACGAGGTCACGGTCCGGTGCTTAACTTAGGTTTTCGCTTGGTTTAGCTAAATTTAGATTAGTTTGGATCAAACCTTTTAGTTTTTATCAAATATGCATGTAATATACCGTACTAGATTTAATCCCGTCCGTAATTCGTGTTTGAATTGTTTGAAATGAGGAGACATTTGAGGGACATGGTTGGATGATCAATGTTCGGCCAGATGTTCGCGGACAAGCCTGGATGTATTCACGGACATTTGATAGTGTTCGTTGGGTGATTGCAGCCGGATAAGCCCTTAGTTCATCTCTAATAGATGCCCTAATAGTTATATTTGGGGGAAAATGTTTTGAGGGATTAAGTCCTAGCTAGCAGATACCTCAAACCAATAATCCCTCAAAACATAGTTGTCCCTACTAAATTTAGTCCAAAGCGGTAAATTGTCAATAAAATAGACGGTCGTCCCACCTTCCTCTCGGCACTGACCCACTACCCTCATCACCGCTATCCAACCCCCTGCGAGGGAACCTTTTCATGCGACCATCTGACAGTCCCCACCCTCTCTCGCACCTTCTACTCGCTTGCCGATGTTGGAATCAGCTTTTTCATCACCGACGAGCCCGCCGCTCGGTGGCTGTGGAGGTTTGTCTTTGCCAGGAATTGAACTAGCTAAACCAGGAGATGGCGTAGGAAGGTCCAACGCAACTCCTACATAGCCGACACGTCAGAACTGGCGAAGGAGACCATCGCCTCCTCGACATCCCAGCCACGTCCGTTGCATCCATGCTTGTGAATCACCTCTGCAAACTCCTAGACAACATTTCCCGTGTTTTCCACCACCGTTCGACATTAGCCTAGCTACATCGCCGGCCACCGTGTCTCTGACCCTGTCCACCCACAAGGTATTTGTCAAATGGGTCTACGATCTTTTTTATTCCCCCCCCTATTTTGACCAAATAAAGGTCTCGAATTGTGTAGATGAAGAGATTATGGGAGATGATCTTCGGCGATTCATCATGGGAGGAGGAGGAGGAGGAAGAAGATGACTTTGAGTTGGAGGCTGTTGTGGTTTCTATTCAGGAGGATTTTCCGCGGTGAAGGCTCGGTTCTCGATTTGGTCGAAGGACGTTGATAGTCTAGTGAGGGATTACTTTGCGTCGAATTCAATATTTGTTTCCTATTTTCAACGCAGATTTCAGATGCACAAAGATCTTTTTAACACCATTGCAAAAGTTGTGGAGAAACATGATCCTTGGTTTCAAATGCGAAGGAATGCGGCAGGAGCAACGAGTGCAAGTACATTATTAAAGATTAACGCATTCGTTCGAGTACTTTGTTGTGGACGTCCGTCCGATATCATTGATGATTGTGTTCACATTAGGGAAGATCTCATCCTGGAGTGTGTGAGACGATTTTGTGATGTTGTGATCAAAATCCATGGAGCAGAGTACTTGAGGGCTCCCAGTGATGAAGATATCAAGAGGCTCATGGTAGAAAAATGAAGAGAGAGGTTAGACCAGGATGTGTGGATCAATTGATTGTATGCATTGGACATGGACGAATTGCCCTGTGGCATGGCAAGGTCGGTACAGAGGGTATTGTCATGATCCAACCATTATTCTTGAGGCAGTTGCATCACATGATATCTGGATTTGACACACATACTTCGAGATGTCTGGCTCTCATAGTGATACCAATGTGCTCCCTCGATCTCCTCTTTTTGCATGGCTTGCTGCCCGGGACAATCCACCTTGCAACTGTTGGAAATATGCCCTAGAGGCAATAATAAATAGGTTATTATTATATTTCCTTGTTCATGATAATCGTTTATTATCCATGCTAGAATTGTATTGATAGGAAACTCAGATACATGTGTGGATACATAGACAACACCATGTCCCTAGTAAGCCTCTAGTTGACTAGCTCGTTTATCAATAGATGGTTACGGTTTCCTGACCATGGACATTGGATGTCGTTGATAACGGGTCACATCATTAGGAGAATGATGTGATGGACAAGACCCAATCCTAAGCCTAGCACAAGATCGTGTAGTTCGTTTGCTAAGAGCTTTTCTAATGTCAAGTATCATTTCCTTAGACCATGAGATTGTGCAACTCCCGGATACCGTAGGAATGCTTTGGGTGTACCAAACGTCACAACGTAACTGGGTGGCTATAAAGGTGCACTACAGGTATCTCCGAAAGTGTCTGTTGGGTTGGCACGAATCGAGACTGGGATTTGTCACTCCGTGTAAACGGAGAGGTATCTCTGGGCCCACTCGGTAGGACATCATCATAATGTGCACAATGTGACCAAGGAGTTGATCACGGGATGATGTGGTTACGGAACGAGTAAAGAGACTTGCCGGTAACGAGATTGAACAAGGTATCGGGATACCGACGATCGAATCTCGGGCAAGTAACATACCGATAGACAAAGGGAATTGTATACGGGATTGATTGAATCCCCGACATCGTGGTTCATCCGATGAGATCATCGTGGAACATGTGGGAGCCAACATGGGTATCCAGATCCCGCTGTTGGTTATTGACCGGAGAACGTCTCGGTCATGTCTGCATGGTTCCCGAACCCGTAGGGTCTACACACTTAAGGTTCGATGACGCTAGGGTTATAGGGAATAGATATACGTGGTTACCGAATGTTGTTCGGAGTCCCGGATGAGATCCCGGACGTCACGAGGAGTTCCGGAATGGTCCGGAGGTAAAGATTTATATATGGGAAGTCCTGTTTTGGTCACCGGAAAAGTTTCGGGTGCTATCGGTAATGTACCGGGACCACCGGGAGGGTCCCGGGGGTCCACCAGGTGGGGCCACCGGCCCCAGAGGGCTGCGTGGGCCAAGTGTGGGAGGGGACCAGCCCCAGGTGGGCTGGTGCGCCCCCCACAAGAGGCCCAGGGCGCAGGAAGGGGGGAAGGGGGAAACCCTAGGCTCAGATGGGCCTAAGGCCCATCTAGTGGGGCGCCCCCCTCTCTCCCCCCTTGGCCGCCCCCCAAGTCCCATCTAGGGCTGGCCGCACCCCTTGGGGGGGGAACCCTAGATGGGGGCGCAGCCCCTCCCCCTCCCCTATATATATTGAGGTTTGGGGCTGCCAAGACATGAGAACGTCTCTCTCTTGGCGCAGCCCTACCCCTCTCCCTCCTCCTCCTCTCCCGCGGTGCTTGGCGAAGCCCTGCAGGATTGCCACGCTCCTCCATCACCACCACGCCGTCGTGCTGCTGCTGGACGGAGTCTTCCCCAACCTCTCCCTCTCTCCTTGCTGGATCAAGGCGTGGGAGACGTCACCGGGCTGCACGTGTGTTGAACGCGGAGGCGCCGTGGTTCGGCGCTTAGATCGGAATCAACCGCGATCTGAATCGCTACGAGTACGACTCCTTCATCCGCGTTCTTGCAACGCTTCCGCATCGCGATCTACAAGGGTATGTAGATGCACTCCCCTTCCCCTCGTTGCTAGATTACTCCATAGATTGATCTTGGTGATGCGTAGAAAATTTTGAATTTCTGCTACGTTCCCCAACAGTGGCATCATGAGCTAGGTCTATGCGTAGTTTCTATGCACGAGTAGAACACAAAGTAGTTGTGGGCGTCGATGTTGTCAATTTACTTGCCGTTACTAGTCTTATCTTGATTCGGCGGCATCGTGGGATGAAGCGGCCCGGACCGACCTTACACGTACGCTTACGTGAGACAGGTTCCACCGACTGACATGCACTAGTTGCATAAGGTGGCTAGCGGGTGTCTGTCTCTCCCACTTTAGTCGGATCGGATTCGATGAAAAGGGTCCTTATGAAGGGTAAATAGAAATTGGCATATCACGTTGTGGTTTTGCGTAGGTAAGAAACGTTCTTGCTAGAAACCCATAGCAAGCCACGTAAAAACTTGCAACAACAATTAGAGGACGTCTAACTTGTTTTTGCAGGCATTGCTATGTGATGTGATATGGCCAAAAGGATGTGATGAATGATATATGTGATGTATGAGATTGATCATGTTCTTGTAATAGGAATCACGACTTGCATGTCGATGAGTATGACAACCGGCAGGAGCCATAGGAGTTGTCTTAATTTATTGTATGACCTGCGTGTCATTGAATAACGCCATGTAAATTACTTTACTTTATTGCTAACGCGTTAGCCATAGAAGTAGAAGTAATCGTTGGCGAGACAACTTCATGAAGACACAATGATGGAGATCATGGTGTCATGCCGGTGACGAAGATGATCATGCGCGCCTCGAAGATGGAGATCAAAGGAGCAAGATGATATTGGCCATATCATGTCACTATTTGATTGCATGTGATGTTTGTCATGTTTACATCTTATTTGCTTAGAACGACGGTAGCATAAATAAGATGATCCCTCACTAAAATTTCAAGAGACGTGTTCCCCCTAACTGTGCACCGTTGCGAAGGTTCGTTGTTTCGAAGCACCACGTGATGATCGGGTGTGATAGATTCTAACGTTCGAATACAACGGGTGTTGACGAGCCTAGCATGTACAGACATGGCCTCGGAACACATGCGAAACACTTAGGTTGACTTGACGAGCCTAGCATGTACAGACATGGCCTCGGAACACAAGAGACCGAAAGGTCGAACATGAGTCGTATAGTAGATACGATCAACATGGAGATGTTCACCGATGATGACTAGTCCGTCTCACGTGATGATCGGACACGGCCTAGTTTGACTCGGATCATGTATCACTTAGATGACTAGAGGGATGTCTATCTGAGTGGGAGTTCATTAAATCAGATGAACTTAATTATCATGAACATAGTCAAAAGGTCTTTGCAAATTATGTCATAGCTTACGCTTTAGTTCTACTGTTTAAGATATGTTCCTAGAGAAAATTTAGTTGAAAGTTGATAGTAGCAATTATGCGGACTGGGTCCGTAAACTGAGGATTGTCCTCATTGCTGCACAGAAGGCTTATGTCCTTAATGCACCGCTCGGTGTGCTGAACCTCAGCGTCGTCTGTAGATGTTGCGAAACATCTGACATACACGTTTTGATGACTACGTGATAGTTCAGTGCGTAATGCTAACGGTTTAGAATTGTGGCACCAAAGACGTTTTTGAAACGTCGCAGAACATATGAGATGTTCCGAAGACTGAAATTGGGATTTCAGACTAGTGCCCACGTCAAGAGGTATGAGACCTCTGACAAGTTTCTTAAGCCTGCAAACTAAGGGAGAAAAGCTCAATCGTTGAGCATGTGCTCAGATTGTCTGAGTACTACAATCGCTTGAATCGAGTGGGAGTTAATCTTCCAGATGAGATAGTGATGGTTCTCCATAGTCACTGCCACCAAGCTATTAGAGCTTCGTGATGAACTATAACATATCAGGGATAGACATGATGATCCTTGAGCAACTCGCGATGTTTGACACCGCGAAAGTAGAAATCAAGAAGGAGCATCAATTGTTGATGGTTAGTAAAACCACTAGTTTCTAGAAGGGCAAGGGCAAAAGGGATACTTCATGAAACAGCAAATCATTTGCTGCTCTAGTGAAGAATCCCAAGGTTGAACCCAAACCCGAGACTAAGTGCTTCTGTAATGAGGGGAACGGTCACTGAAGCAGAACTACCCTAGATACTTGGTAGATGAGAAGGCAGGCAAGGTCGACAGAAGTATATTGGATATACATTATATGAATGTGTACTTTACTAGTACTCCTAGCAGCACCAGGGTATTAGATACCGGTTCGGTTGCTAAGTGTTAGTAACTCGAAATAAAAGCTGCGGAATAAACGGAGACTAGCTAAAGGTGAGATGACGATATGTGTTGGAAGTGTTTCCAAGGTTGATGTGATCAAGCATCGCATGCTCCCTCTACCATCGAGATTGGTGTTAAACCTAAATAATTGTTATTTGGTGTTTGCGTTGAGCATAAACATGATTGGATTATGTTTATCGCAATACGGTTATTCATTTAAGGAGAATAATGGTTACTCTGTTTATTTGAATAATACCTTCAATGGTCTTGCACCTAAAATGAATCTCGATCGCAGTGATACACATGTTCGTGCCAAAAGATATAAAATAGTAATGATAGTACCACATACTTGTGGCACTGCCATTTGAGTCATATTGGTATAGAACGCATGAAGAAGCTCCATGTAGATGGATCTTTGGACTCACTCGTTTTTGAAAAGATTGAGACATGCGAACCATGTCTATTGGTATATATGCATGAAGAAACTCCATGCAGATGGATCGTTTGGACTCACTTGATTTTGAATCACTTGAGACATGCAAATCATACCACATGGGCAAGATGACTGAAAGGCCTCGTTTTCAGTAAGATGGAACAAGAGAGCAACTTGTTGGAAGTAATACATTTGATGTGTGCAGTCCAATGAGTGCTGAGGCACGCAGTGGATATCGATATGTTCTTACTTCACAGATGATTTGAGTAGATGCTGAGAATATTTACTTGATGAAACACAAGTCTGAATTATTGAAAGGTTCAAGTAATTTCAGAGTGAAGTTGAAGATCGTCGTGACAAGAGGATAAAATGTCTATGATATGATCATAGAGATATCTGAGTTACGAGTTTGGCACACAATTAAGACATTGTGGAAAGTGTTTCACAATTAATACCGCCTGGAACACCACAGTGTGATGGTGTGTCCGAACATCATAACTGCACCCTATTGGATATGGTGCATACCATGATGTCTCTTATCGAATTACCACTATCGTTTATGGGTTAGGCATTAGAGACAACCGCATTCACTTTAAAAGGGGCACCACGCAATTCCGTTGAGACGACACCGTTTAGAGAAACCTAAGTTGTCGTTTCTTAAAAGTTTGGGGCTGCGATGCTTATGTGAAAAAGTTTCAGGCTGATAAGCTCGAACCCAAAGCGGATAAATGCATCTTCATAGAATACCCAAAACAGTTGGGTATACCTCCTATTTCAGATCTGGAAGCAAAAGTAATTGCTTCTAGAAACGAGTCCTTTCTCGAGGAAAAGTTTCTCTCGAAAGAATTGAGTGGGAGGATGGTGGAGACTTGATAAGGTTATTGAACCGTCACTTCAACTAGTGTGTAGCAGGGCACAGGAAGTTGTTCCTGTGGCACCTACACCAATTGAAGTGGAAGCTTATGATAGTGATCATGAAACTTCGGATCAAGTCACTACCAAACCTCGTAGGACGACGAGGATGCGTACTACTTCAGAGTGGTACGTGATCCTGTCTTGGAAGTCATGTTGTTAGACAACAATGAACCTACGAGCTATGGAGAAGCGATGGTGGGCCCATATTCCGACAAATGGTTAGAAGCCATGAAATCCGAGATAGGATCCATGTATCAGAACAAAGCATGGACTTTGGTGAACTTGCCCGATGATCGGCAAGCCATTGAGATAAATGGATCTTTAAGAAGAAGACGGACGTGGACGGTAATGTTACCGTCTATGAAGCTCGACTTGTGGCAAAGAGTATTTTCACAAGTTCAAGGAGTTGACTACGATGAGATTTTCTCATCCGTAGCGATGCTTAAGTCCGTCGGAATCATGTTAGCATTAGCTGCATTTATGAAATCTGGCAGATGGATGTCAAAACAAGTTTCCTTACCAGTTTTCGTAAGGAAAGGTTGTATGTGATACAATCAGAAAGGTTTTGTCGATCCTAAGGATGCTAAAAGGTATGCTAGCTCCAGCGATCCTTCCATGGACTAGAGCAAGCATCTCGGAGTCAGAATATACGCTTTGATGGAGTGATCAAAGTTTTTGGGTTTATACAAAGTTTGTTAGAAACTTGTATTTACAATAAAGTGAGTGGGAGCGCTACAACATTTCTGATAAGTATATGTGAATGACATATTGTTGATCCGAAATGATGTAAAATTTCTGGAAAGCATAAAGGGTTGTTTGAAAGGAGTTTTTCAAAGGAAGACCTGGATAAAGCTGCTTACATATTGGGCATCAAGATCTATAGAGATAGATCAAGACGCCTGATGATACTTTCAAAGAACGCACACCTTGACATGATTTTGAAAGAGTTCAAAATAGATCAGCAAAGAAGGAGTTCTTGGCTGTGTTACAAGGTGTGAGTATTGAGTAAGACTCAAGACCTGACCACAGCAGAAGAGAGAGAAAGGACGAAGGTCGTCCCCTATGCTTTAGACGTAGGCTCTACAGTATGCTATGCTGTGTACCGCACATGAAGTGTGCCTTGCCATGAGTTGGTCAAGGGGTACAATAGTGATCCGGGAATGGATCACATGACAGCGGTCGAACTTATCCTTAGTATCTAGTGGACTAAGGAATTTTCTCGATTATGGAGGTGAAAAGGAGTTCGTCGTAAAGGGTTACGTCGATGCGAACTTTGACACTAATCCGGATGACTCTGAGTAGTAAACCGGATTCGTATAGTAGAGCAGTTATTTGAAATGGCTCCAAGTAGCGCGTGGTAGCATCCACAAGATGACATAGATATTCGTAAAGCACACACGGATCTGAAAGGTTCAGACCCGTTGACTAATAACCTCTCTCACAAGCATAACATGATCAAACCAGAACTCATTGAGTGTTAATCACATAGTGATGTGAACTAGATTGTTGACTCTAGTAAACTCTTTGGATGTTGGTCACATGGTGATGTGACCTGTGAGTGTTAATCACATGGTGATGTGAACTAGATTATTGACTCTAGTGCAAGTGGGAGACTGTTGGAAATATGCCCTAGAGGCAATAATAAATTGGTTATTATTATATTTCCTTGTTCATGATAATCGTTTATTATCCATGCTAGAATTGTATTGATAGGAAACTCAGATACATGTGTGGATACATAGACAACACCATGTCCCTAGTAAGCCTCTAGTTGACTAGCTCGTTGATCAATAGATGGTTACGGTTTCCTGACCATGGACATTGGATGTCGTTGATAACGGGATCACATCATTAGGAGAATGATGTGATGGACAAGACCCAATCCTAAGCCTAGCACAAGATCGTGTAGTTCGTTTGCTAAGAGCTTTTCTAATGTCAAGTATCATTTCCTTAGACCATGAGATTGTGCAACTCCCGGATACCGTAGGAATGCTTTGGGTGTACCAAACGTCACAACGTAACTGGGTGGCTATAAAGGTGCACTACAGGTATCTCCGAAAGTGTCTGTTGGGTTGGCACGAATCGAGACTGGGATTTGTCACTCCGTGTAAACGGAGAGGTATCTCTGGGCCCACTCGGTAGGACATCATCATAATGTGCACAATGTGACCAAGGAGTTGATCACGGGATGATGTGTTACGGAACGAGTAAAGAGACTTGCCGGTAACGAGATTGAACAAGGTATCGGGATACCGACGATCGAATCTCGGGCAAGTAACATACCGATTGACAAAGGGAATTGTATACGGGATTGATTGAATCCCCGACATCGTGGTTCATCCGATGAGATCATCGTGGAACATGTGGGAGCCAACATGGGTATCCAGATCCCGCTGTTGGTTATTGGCCGGAGAACGTCTCGGTCATGTCTGCATGGTTCCCGAACCCGTAGGGTCTACACACTTAAGGTTCGATGACGCTAGGGTTATAGGGAATAGATATACGTGGTTACCGAATGTTGTTCGGAGTCCCGGATGAGATCCCGGACGTCACGAGGAGTTCCGGAATGGTCCGGAGGTAAAGATTTATATATGGGAAGTCCTGTTTTGGTCACCGGAAAAGTTTCGGGTGCTATCGGTAACGTACCGGGACCACCGGGAGGGTCCCGGGGGTCCACCAGGTGGGGCCACCGGCCCCATAGGGCTGCGTGGGCCAAGTGTGGGAGGGGACCAGCCCCTAGGTGGGCTGGTGCGCCTCCCACAAGGGGCCCAGGGCGCAGGAAGGGGGGAAGGGGGAAACCCTAGGCTCAGATGGGCCTAAGGCCCATCTAGTGGGGCGCCCCCCTCTCTCCCCCCTTGGCCGCCCCCCAAGTCCCATCTAGGGCTGGCCGCACCCCTTGGGGGGGGAACCCTAGATGGGGGCGCAGCCCCTCCCCCTCCCCTATATATAGTGGGGTTTTGGGGCTGCCAAGACATGAGAACGTCTCTCTTTGGCGCAGCCCTACCCCTCTCCCTCCTCCTCCTCTCCCGCGGTGCTTGGCGAAGCCCTGCAAGATTGCCACGCTCCTCCATCACCACCACGCCGTCGTGCTGCTGCTGGATGGAGTCTTCCCCAACCTCTCCCTCTCACCTTGCTGGATCAAGGCGTGGGAGACGTCACCGGGCTGCACGTGTGTTGAACGTGGAGGCGCCGTGATTCGGCGCTTAGATCGGAATCAACCGCGATCTAAATCGCTACGAGTACGACTCCCTCATCCGCGTTCTTGCAACGCTTCTGCATCGCGATCTACAAGGGTATGTAGATGCACTCCCCTTCCCCTCGTTGCTAGATTACTCCATAGATTGATCTGGGTGATGCGTAGAAAATTTTGAATTTCTGCTACGTTCCCCTACAGCAACTATGTTGTCAATGGCAATGAATACAATATGGGATACTACATAGGCGATGACATCTATCCTCCATGAGTCACATTTGTGAAGTCAATCCATCGTCCTAGAGGCAACAAGAAATCTCACTTTGCAACCATGCAAGAATCTTCTAGAAAAGATGTTGAGAGAGCTTTTGGTGCGCTTCAGCGACGCTCTGTGATTGTCTGTGGCCCTGCTGAGTATTGAAACCCGAAGACCTTGTGGAAGATCATGACAACATGTGTTACCTTGGGCAACATGATCATCGAGGATGAGGGGGAGAGAGAGGACCCGCATGACTTTCAGTATATCTTCAATGGACACCGGTGGAGCCAAAACATAAACCAAACAGGATTGAAGCCTTCCTCCAACCACACCTAAAGATCGAGGTCCGTCAAGCTCACAACCGATTTCAAGAAGATCTTATTGAGAACCATTGGCGCCTTCATATCACTTGATTATTATGCTTTTATCGTCTTTATTTGGATTCTTAGTTCATTTGGACCATCATTTGTTTTTAAATTTCCATGGTTATGTTTGATAATATTAATTTGCTATGTGATTTAAATTGTGCGTACATGGATTCTTAAGTATTCAACTAATATGTTCTGGTAAAATTTGCAGATGGTTGGATGAATTAGCAAAACAATATGTTTAGGGGTTAAGTTTTAGGGGATGTGATAGCTGAGCAAAAGTTTAATCCTTTAAAACATTGTTTTTTAAATAGGTTGAGATTAAGTTTATGGCATCTGCTAGAGAGATGCTCTTGGAGTCGATTAGTTTAACTTTAGGGGCATTTCCAACGCTAACCCTCAAACCGGACACCGTATCTGTTCGTGGACCGGTCGTGACCAGTCTGCAGACACTGACGTGGGAGAAACCATCCAACCACGCTCGCATACATTTCAAAACAGATATCAGCAAACTGGACGAATTACATACAAACCGGATGATTTTCATATAAACTGGAGCACATTCATTACATTTTCGACATTTTTCATTAAAAACGACCGGACCTAAACCTAGCCTACAACGGCGCCCGTCCTCCACGTCCTTGTTGTTCCCTTCCGTCGTTTGCCAAGTCCATCTCACCATCTCCATGAGCCACGGGGATGTGACCCGTGAAGTGAAGGGGTGGTTGATACGTCTCCAATGTATCTATAATTTTTTTATTGTTCCATGCTATTATATTATCCATCTTGGATGTTTTATATGCATTATGATGCTATTTTATATCATTTTTTGGGACTAACCTATTAACCGAGTGCCAAGTGCCAGTTGCTGATTTTTTTCCTTATTTTTGTCTTTTATAAAAGTCAATACGAAACGGAGTCCAAACGAAATGAAACTTTTTGATAATTTTTCTTGGACCACAAGACACCCTGGAAGCTTCGGGAGGAGGTAAAAAGAGCCAGGGATGTGCCACAAGCTCAGAGGGCGCAACAAGGGGTAGGGCGCGCCCCCCCGAGCTTGTGGGCCCACCGTGGCACTTCAACCCTAATCTTCGTTCTATAAATACCCAAATATTTTCTGTAGGCCAGAGGGCACACGAAAAATACTTTTCCGCCGCCGCAAGCTTTTGTTCTCGTGAGATCCTATCTTGGGGGCTTTTCCGGCACTCCGCCGGAGGAGGATTCGATTGTGGAGGACTTCTACATCAACCTTGCTGCCCTTGCGATGATGTGTGAGTAGTTTACCATAGACCTACGGGTCCATAGCTAGTAGCTACATGACTTCTTCTCTCCCTTTGATCTTCAATACATTGTTCTCCTGATGTTCTTGGAGATCTATTGATCTATTCGATGTAATCTTCTTTTGCGGTGCGTTTGTTGTGATCCGATGAATTGTGGATTTATGATCAGATTATCTATGGATATCAGATTATCTATGGATATTATTCCAGTCTTCTCTGAACTCTTTTATGCATGATTAAGGTAGCTTTGTATTCCTCTCTGATCTATTGATTTGGTTTGGCCAACTAGATTGATTTTTCTAGCAATGGGAGAGCTGCTTTGTAGTGGGTTCAATCTTGCGGTGCTCATACCCAGTGACAGAAGGGGACATGATACATATTTGTATTGTTTCCACTAAGGATAAAGGAGGGGGGGGTTTATTCATATTGATTGGATATATCCCTCTACATCATGCCATCTTGCTTAAGGCTTTGCTCCGTTCTTGTTAACTTAATACACTAGATGCATGCTGGATAGCAGTCGATGTGCGGAGTAATAGTAGTAGATGCAGGCAGGACTCGTTCTACTTGTCATAGACGTGATGCCTATATTCATGATCATTGCCTTGGATATCGTCATAACTGTGCGCTTTTTTATCAATTGCTCAACAGTAATTTGTTTACCCACCGTATGCATTCTTTCAAGAGAGAAGCCTCTAATGAAAACTATGGCCCTCGGGTCTATTTTTAACATATTATTTTCATATCTATAAAACCAAAAACACAAAAATACCTCGCTGTAGTTTATTTACCTTTACTTTATTTTGTACTTTTATTTATCTTTTATACATATCTCTATTAGATCTCATCCTTGCAAGTGATAGTGAAGGGATTGACAACCCCTTTTCGCATTGGGTGCAAATATTTGTTTGTTTGTGTAGGTGCAATCATTGGGGACTTGTGTGTTCCTCCTACTGGATTGATACCTTGGTTCTTAACTGAGAAAAATACGTGTCTCTAGTTTGTTGCATCACCCTTTCCTCTTCAAGAAAAAACCAACGCAAGCTCAAAAGTAGCAGTGGTCGTTGGCGAGAAAGAGTAGGACATGGGAAACGGATCAACCCACTTGAAACTCGTGGCCCTGCCGCCTACGATGCACTCCTCTCCCTCGTTGGAGTCCGTGACCTGTTTGTCGCCGGTGGATGTGAGGTCGACGATGAACGTGGACGGGGTGGCTCGCTCCTTGTGGCACCGGCGACAACGAAAGTTCTTTGGCGGCGTTCTTGTCCACGATTGCCAGCGCCACCTCTGCGTCTTGTTGCGCCTCCACGTCGGGTTGCGCATCGACCGACGGCGTGAGTCTGCGCGACCTCGTAGAGCGCCCGCTGCTCGGCGATGATGTTGGGGTTCACCGCGACCATGGCTGCCACGACTTTCTCGCTCGCACGCTCATTGTAGATTTGGTCCTTTGCAAGCCGATGCTGCTCAAGCAGAAAGAAGTTATACCTCTGCTCGTCCTGTGCCTGCCGGAACACTGATATAGGCGGCGGCACCGTCTACTCCTCCGTCATGGCGGCGTTGAAGTGCGTCTGCGCCTGCTCCACGATGAAGCTAACATGGATTGCGCTCATTCGTCTTCGGAGACCTCCGGGGATCTGACCAACATGCCGGCCTCTATCCACCTGGCATGACAACTTTGCCAAGTGGCTGCAAGGGCGACCACCTCGAGCTTCTGCTTCGTCGAGAAGCTTTCCCGCTTGCGGTCATGGCAGATGTAGTGCACAGGAGGAGGATGTTGAGCTGGGAGTGGCCGCCTTCAAATAGTGGATGCCAGTGAGACCAAGCGTTCGGGGTATGTCAATGTGTGGGCGCTAGAGTTGGTTTATCGGCCGACGTGTCTGTTTAATAGCGGCAGACGGACGAACGGGCAACATGTTTGATGCGGTAGATATCCATTCCGTCCCGTTTCTCAGGTACTGAACAAGTGCAGATACCGGGGACGCAGCACGGACGGCGCTCTGGGTTAGCGAGCCGCTTCAATGTTGGCGCCAATATACAGGACCACATTAAATGACAAAAGAACCTTGCGACCCGTACGGATGCCGCCGGTTCGAGGGTCCGCCCTCGAGATGCCCTGACCTCGCGAACCTTCATCCTGCTCTTGGCTGTTGCAAGCGGTACCTTCCTACGCTCTGCTGCTGCTGCGTGCGTACAGTAGCGCAGGTAGGCGTTCAGGCACAAACTAGCCGCATTCCTATGCCCTCGATCCATGATCTACGTAGCCTCAGCTACAGGGGATTCGCGTGCAGATCCTACACATATGACCACACGCTCATCCCTACGCACTGCAGGCGATCGGAATTATTCGGAGGTCACGAGAACCGTGTGATTGAGCGTGCAGGTTGTATTGGTCTGCAGACTGAGTATATGTATGCAGCATGCATGTCACGTCTACGCCTTTGGCGCCCTACCTAGCTCTAGCGTGCGTGCTGCCAACGTGTAGTATTGGCTCGTGCTGTCGTGCATCTGTCAAAGGACCAGTGGGCGATGATGATTGATGAGAACAATCGCTCGATTTATGGTATACAATCAAAAGAATGGCTGAAAATTTGCATATCAATTACTAAAATTGATGATGATGGTGAACAACTGAACTGCCTCCAAAATTCACATACAGTAGGTTCCATGGCATCTTAGGGCAAGACTGGTCCTTTGCGTGTAAATGGCATGCTAATCATAGCATGCGAGTGTAAATGGTTCTTTTAATGGGCCTTAATGGTTCTTTTGGGTAGAAAATGTGCACGCAAAGTGAACTAACATGTGCTTCCAAGTTCCAAATTTTACCGACTCGTGCTCTCAAGTGAAACTAAATTATACTCCCGCAGGGTGAAGAGTTTCATGTGAGGAAGCATACATGTGGTCCCGAAACAAAAACAAAAAACCAGAAAAAAAGGGAAAATAAAAATAACTAAAATAATTGAAAACAAGAATAGCAAAAAAATATATATCAAATCTAGGAAAAAAATGGACGAGAAGGGAGGGATAGTCCAACACACATGACACTTTTTTTTGAGGGGGGGGGGGGGGGGCAAAGAAGCAACCTTGAACCGCCAATCTCGTACAACCAATGAACTCTAAGAGCAACTCTAGCAGATGTGCCATATTGGCCCGACAGGAACCACTTGTATGACGATCGCAGTTGTAAAGAGTACTCTAGGAAAGTCACCATATGCCCCTCAGTCGTGTCCGCGAGCCTCCATATTTGAAGGTTGTAGGCCGTTGATACGAAGCGGTCTCCAAATGCGGTCGCTCGCGGCCGCGCGGGGGGGGGGGGGGGGGTGGGGGGGGGGGGTCAGCATGCCCTCTTGCTCCCGTATGCAACCCGGGCGTTGTCGTTCGTGCAACTGCCGCTTCCACTCCTGCCAATGGCACAACCATTTTTTACTGGAAAAGAACTCCCATTAAGTCGCCGCCGCATTTCGTGCCCATTTACCACCGGGCATGCAAAATTCAGCCTCATTTTCCATCAAGGCGCGCCATTCGCAAGTGTATAAATCGGGTCACCCACTCGGCGGCACCACTCCTCACTCACCCGTCCCATTTGCCAGCGCCACTCGTCACCTATCTTTCCTTGACACCACCACACCACCCCATTGGCCACATCGTGGCCCTACTCGTGGACCTTTCCCTGATGAGACCAAAGAGGAATGCATCGAGAGAAAGTTATGGGCGAGCGCATGGGATTACCTCAAGAGGGAAGGACGTGGTCCGTAAGGTGAATTAGCCATCGACTCATAGCGCCTCCCCAGTGCCCACCGCTATTTTGCCCGTATGTCGGTGGGCGCTTAGGCAGAAACGGACGGCACGGTAATAGAGGGATATAAAGTTGTGGCCTTCTCCCGGATTAAGATCGCACATGCGTTCGTCGACTGTGTGACCGTGGAAGTGAAAGTAGCCGAAGCATCCCTCGCCCACAAGTCAAACGGACGGAGCGCCCGTAGTTGAAATCGTAGTAGAATAATAGTTGAAATGTTGAAATCGTTGTAGAAATCCTTATTGAAATCCTTGTTGGGATAGCCCACTGCCGGCTCATGGGTCTTTCAAGCTAAGTATGACCCATTTATTCTTTTGGCCCATATGCGACACATGGTTCCTTTCGGCTCGAAGTTTAAATTCATTTTTGTTATATAAGATGAGGGAGGAAGAGGTCTTGTTAACCAAAGACAAACAGGACCCACATGAATTTCTTTTAGGCTTTATTTATGGCGATTTTGTGTTTGCAAATGGCCTCAAGAGTCTCTACAAAATTATGGAGGACACTTGATACACGTTATGGTGGCTGCCAATATGACGACTCTCCTAGAGTTGCTCTAAGCAGCCTAGAGTTTGTCAATATGTTGCTCCTTAATGCTTCCTGATAGAAGTGACCCTGTGTGTACCACACATAATATGCAATTTTGTAAGTTTCATTATAAGCAAGTACTAATTGGATTTCCCAATTCGGAATTGCTTATATCATTGAAAAAAAGATTGTGACCACAAGAAATCCTCACACACTAAATGACCTTTGACACAATAGACGTGGGAAAAATGTGATGATAGCCTAAGTGCAAAATGATGTTTCTATGCCTTGTTTCGCACTCAAGTTAACAAAAGTGCAAGTGCAATCTTCTTCCGTGCATGATGCATCACATTCGGGCCATAGAGGAGTGCTAGGATGGAATCATGTGTAGGACAACTTTACTTTGATATGCCATCTAGGCATCTACACGCTCAATGCACAAATGCTCCATTGAGAGGTCCATCACACGATCACACCACCAAGGCAGGATCATCGATGGACGACTATACAACCATCTCGTCTAGCAGAACGCGACGCCTCGGCGGTGCCAATCCAGCGGCGGCGACTGTCGTCCGGGCCAACTCGGTGTCGGCGATCGCCGGCGGCAAGCTCTCGAGCTCGAACAGGTCGGAGCTGGACTCGCTGCTCTCCTTGGCCCGCTCCCTCTCCTCCGCCACGCTCAGCGCGCGCAGCAGTTCCTCCACCCTCCGCTCCGCATCAGCAGCCGCCGACGACTCCGTCCCGCTCCCGCTAGCGTCGCGTAGCCTCCCCGTCGTCCTGGCTCCATGGCCGTGCTCCTCCTTGTCCACCACGACCTCCACCGCCGGAGAAAACCTCACGGCCCGCCTCCCGGGAGTCAGAAACCCGCCAGCGGCCGCCGCGGAGTCCCGCCGGGAAGCGCGAGATGACAGGATCGACCTCGCTGATGCCGGCTCTGCCGCAACTGTCGGCGGCAGAGCCCTCATCGCCGTCGCGTCGACCGAGGACGACCTTGCCTGCGGCTTCCGGTTGCAAAGCAGAGCGTTCAGAAGGCACGCGAACGCCGCCGACTTGCTTCTCTTCTTCCTCCTGATCTTCCTATTCTCTTTGCTTTCCACGGCTGCCGGCGCTGGCATCGATATCGGCGGGGGCGGCGGCAAGAGAAGCGACGTGGCTTGCGGGTGGGGCAGGACGCGGCACGGCCGCGGCGGCTTGGGCGGCCGAGGCGATCGTGCAGAGGACACGGACGGCGACGAGGCGGTGGACGGACGCCGGTGACGGCTGGGAGGCGGCGACGGCATCTCGGACGGGGACACGTTGGCCCGGCGGAGCTCCCCGGCGGGCGCGCAGGCGTCGGCGTCGAGCGAGTGGTAGATGGCGTCGAGCAGCGCCGCGGAGAAGGACGGGTGGTGCTCCCGCTCCCTGCTCGGCGGTGGGACGCGGCCCGCGCAGCGTCGCGGAGACATGGTTGCCGGCCGGCCGGCACGCGCGCGGTGCAGGGTGCGGTGGACTGGTGGGAGGCAAATGGCAATCAGTGCGAGCGGAGTGGAGGGCTCGATCGCGGGGAGGGAATGATGGCTAGATACTGCGTGGTGCATTCGTGCGGAGGTGTCCGGTGGCTTGATTTGAAAAGGAAAACATGGCGCCGCACACAGCACGAAGCAGAGGCCACGACGTACTACGGAGTTTGTTGCGCGCGCCGCGTAAAGCAGAGGCCAGCGGGCGCGGTTGACAAGCGGGGCCGGATGCGACGGTGGGCCGGTGGCCGGAGCAAAGGAGCGTGACGAGCCGACGTACGGCCGTGGAATTGTGTGACAGCGATCGCTGTCGCTCCGTGGACGGAATTAGTGGTAGATTTGTTTTTCATCAAGGGTACCATCAGGCGGCGCTAAAGGTGTGCCCCGGGCCGGAGAAAGGCGCCGGCGTAGCTTTCGTTCCACGGATGCAACGGGCCGCCGCTTCCTTTCCTTGTAAGATACCCAAAGATCGCGCTTTTGTAACCGTAGTTCATGATGGTGTTGGCCAGTGCCGACACCCGCGTGTAGAAATAGAAGCAATAAGGCTACACCTACAATTACTAATTCTCACCCATGGTGACAAATACTCCTATATAATTTTACGTTCCTACCACCGCACGCACCAACAAATTAAACTAAACCGTCACACGTGCCTACATAAAAGCAACCACTTCATTGATAGTAAAAGTGAAGCAACGTGTAGTAAACCAATTACCATGTAGTAAATCTAAGCGACCCAATCATAAAACAATTACTGTGCGAACCAACCAGTGGTTGGGTGGTTAGAGGGACTGTGGTACCCCCAGCCCACCAGGGTTCAAGTCCAAGGGTAGGGTGTGCGTGTGTGCGTTCATAGTGGTGAGTGTATGCGCATGTATATGAGCGCGTGAGTCTGTACTGTGTTAAAGAAAAAACAATTACTGTGTAGTAAAGTTTAAGAAATATATTTTTCTGGTCGATGTTATTTCCATAAACTTCTAAACCTCCTCCGAAGGCTAAAAGAATTGCACTGCTAGCAAAACTACCTGCAATGTTAGAAAAAAATTGCATGCCCTTTTTCGGTACTGTTTGCGACGAAATATTTAAACCATTCGTTGGAACGAGACGTGTAATATACCATTGGAAAGCAATGGATTAGGTGCAACTCTGCACGTTGAACACTTTCCGATATTCGTCACGGTTTAAGAGCAGTTTCGAAAATGGTGCGGCCCCCGACGAGTGGCAGCGAACATATTTTCACTTGTTTTCAAAACGCTTGTCCGAGTGATGCAAATCATACGCCGTTGGAAAGATATCGTAGAGGGGCAACTTTTTCGTATAGAGTACTCTCTCTAATTCTTTACGATTTAAGAACACTTTCAAATTTACCGAAACACGAAAACTCTGTTTTTCAAATTTTGTGATTTTTCGGTACGCTTTTCGTTCCAGTTTTTTAACCGTTTGTCAAAACAAGGCTTGTGATACGCCGTTCGAAAGCTATGGAATAGGGATAACTTTCAAATCTAGGATATTGTTGGATATTCCTTGCGGTTTTAAATGAATTTTGAAAATGGTGCGGCATCCGACGAGTGGCAGCAACCAGTTTTTCGTGTTTTTACAAACCGCTCGTCGGAATGATGCAAATGATACGCCAATGGAAATATATCGACGATGCACAACTTTTTCATATAGAACACACTCTCTAATTCATTACGGCTTAAGAGTTGCTTTCAAATTACCGACATGCGGACACTCTTTTTTCGCGACACCAAAATTAAAGAAGTGACTGCATCCGACAGAAGAACGCACTGCTTCAGACGGAAAAGCGCATTGCATCACATGTGCAAGCAAACTTCATGATTTCTTCTATTCAGACATAAATTTTCCCAGGTGAGGAAGTGGACCGTGCTTCATATCGGACGTAAGTGAACCGCGACATTACCTAAAGTGAACCCCGAACCCCCCCTCCGGAAAGTGAACCGCGTGAGTTTTTGTTGTCTTTTTCATACTTATTTCTTTGCGCGTGTAGACGTGCCGAGCGGAGCGCATGGACTGAGCGAGCGAACCACACTGCATCAAAAGTGAACTGAATTATTGTTTTTATTGTTTTCCTAATATTTTCGCATTTCTCGGTGGACATAACTGAACAACATCACTCTTGAAAGTGAACCACAGGGCAGAAACTAGTAAACTACATCTAAAAAGAAGTGAACTTCGTGCGATGTTCTTCATATTTTCCGTTTTTAAGTGAACTACAGAAGATGTTTACACTGAACCGCATCCCAAGTAATCTTTTTTGTCAATATGGACTCCATCCCACCAAGTTTGGAATTCTTGTACTGCATACAACAACCGCATTTTGAGCAATGAGCAATGAACCGTGGGTGTTTCCCACATTCTTTTTTCTTGTTTTATCATAGCGAACCACATAGTTGTGGCAAACAAATATAATTGTGTTTTCTATTAGTCGGCATGGTATCTAAATGGACCACATTAGTTTTTTTGTCTTTTTATAAAAAAAATACAAACATATATGGACTCCATGGTCAAACTTAGTGAACCGCAATTGTTTTTTTCATGATTATGTACTATGGGGATCATTTCTATTTTTTCACTTTTAGTATTTTTTATAGAGGAGATAATGAACTGCAATGCTTCTTTTTTTCTCACGGGTGTGTACTGTAAAAATGGACCTAAAACAAATAATCAAGATTACAATCCGGTCCTTTTGGACACACCTTGGATGTGACTAATCGTCACCATCCTCAGCTGCCATCGTGGCCGAACACCATGCCCCCAACTAGACGTCTTAGCGCCGTGAAGTGCACTGTGTCATGTAGGGATTCGAACTGCAACGGTGTTGATCATAGAGCTCGCTACAAACCAAGACATTGTTTGTCATCGTCGCTCAGTGTGCATATCAACTGCGTAGAGACGCACACTGAACCACAACTCAAGCCCCCGCTCCACCAGCGTGTACAAACCGCATGCCACATGAATGCTATCTTCGCGCAAATGGAGTTGCACTCAAAATAAGAAGCACATTGTACTGAACATTGCACAAATTAAAAATAGCGAACTGTAGAAAATAAGTTTTTGGGAAAAGGTGACGCACGAACTACACTTGGGTCTCCCTGCGCAGTGCAAGGCAAGGACGCCTTGATTGCAAGGGGAGGAGGGCAGCTCATCGAGTCATACTGCATGGGCGCGCGGTGATGATCAACGAACTGCACATGGCGCGCCGCCGAGCTGCATAAGAAAAAGGAGGGAGGTCAGCAGGATAGGGTGCTCGTCAATCCAAGTCGAACAACACGGGAGGAGTAACTGAATCGCCTGTGAATCCAACATGAACTTCGCTGGAGTGGAAGTGGAGTTCGTGTTGTGGTTTTCCCACGGCAGATCTCCTCGTGAGAAGACTAAGTTGTGAGGCCATCACCGCTAGGCGGAATCTTAGATGGGGTTGATCGAAATATGATAAGACACGATTTTACCGAGGTTCGGCCCCTCACGGTGGAGGTGAAAGCCTACATCTTGCTTGATTGCTATTGATTGTGGTGGTCTCGATTACAAGGGTGTTATTTTGCTACCTCTGTCTCGAGAGCTATCAAAACATATATCTTGAGACCTATCAAAACATCTGTCTCGAGACTTGTATCTAAAAACCTATCCTTCTCATGATCCTGGGACTCGCTTTATATAATAGCTGAGTCCATGGGGTTACAAGGGATTCCTGGTTATACCCGCGGTCGGAGTCCTACTCTAAGTCCTCTAAATCCTCCATGTCTTCCAGGTCGGGCGTTTCCATCTTGTATTTGGACTCCTTGGTGTAATTTCGTCTAAGTTCGGGTCCTGTAGGAGGCTGGGTCAAGATTGTAGCCAATTCAAGATTGTAGCTGGGTCAAGATTGTAGCTGGATCATGATTGTAACCTTAACTCCAGAAATGACTTGACTCTAGAGATGACTTATCCTCACATCCTGGTCTAGCCACGGGTAACTCCCGCGATAGTTCCTCTCGCCCCCACCTGCACAGGGGTGCTGGAGGCATGCTGGCCCTTGTCGCATTTTTGGAGGCAACCTAGGATCTGTGATAGCTTGTACACGCGGCAGGATCCACTAGAGAAGGGGAACCGGAAATGGTTGCTTGAGAAGGGAGGTGAGATTGTGCCGATGGTGGGAGGCGGTCTCGAATCCGCATCGGTAGCAGCACCGGGCGCCTAAGGGTGGTGCACCAGGATCCACACCGACAGCTGTGTCAGGCATCTTGGGGAGGCGCCAACTGGATCCGCGCCGGCAGCCGCGTGAGGCGGCACGCCTAGATCCACACCGGCAGCCGCGGAGGCGCCTGGGATGGTCTGGTCGGATCCGTGCTGGCAGCCGCGGGAGGCACCTGGGACGGTGCGGACGGATCGGCACCGGCATCCTGGCGGGGACGGTTGGTGGTGGGGCGGTGGTGGAAGGTGGGGGTAGGGAGGTGGAGGGGAGGGGTCGGATCTGGTGGCTTCGGTGACAGGGGCGATAAGTGGCTGGGAGCATGGGTGGACTGCCGAAGACGAAGAAGATGGCGGGGATTTGGGGTGCGGCTATGAGGGTCTGTTGGGGGTGGGGCTTGGGGCCGACCATGCGCGCGGGGGGGGGGGAGTGAGTCAGGTGGGGTGGTCTTTTTTCTTTCTTTGGTGCGCCTCGGGGTCGGTTCGGTGGGGGTGTGTGCAGAATAAGGTTTTTGTTGTTAGAATAAGGTCTTAAGGGGTGTTGTCGGTGTCAAAACCAGCGGATCTCGGGTAGGGGGTGAGGGAGTCCTGGATTCAGGGGTCCTCAGGTGTCCGGCCCAGGAGTATGGGCCAGGTTGGATGGGCCGTACAAGATCAAGCTGAAGACCATCCAACGTGTCCGGGTGGGACTTCTCTATACGTGAACGGCAAGATTAGAGTCCGGGTGTACCGTTTCCTTCCCTGATAAACCGACCTTGTACAAACCCTTGGCCCCTCCAGTGTGTATATAAACAGGAGGGGTTAGTCCGTAGAGGCTATCCTCATTACCATCATCGAAATATTCATAGGCTAGACATCTAGGGTTTAGCCGCCACGATCTCGAGGTAGATCAACTCTTGTAATCGCTATACTCTTTGAATATAATCAAGCAGGAGTAGGGTTTTACCTCCTTTAAGAGGGCCCGAACCTGGGTAAACATTGTGTCCCTTGGTCCCCTGTTACCATCGATCCCTAGACGCACAACTTCGGCCCCCTACCCGAGATCTGCCGGTTTTGACACCGACATTGGTGCTTTCATTGAGAGCTTTGTCGTGCTGTCTACAAAAGCGATCTATGGCTCGCCTAGTCATCAAGGACAATATCACTTGTGGAAGGAGCCTGGCTTCTGGGCAGACCCTCCAGTTCGGCGATTTCACCGTAGGAGCTTGTACGGCCGTCAGGCCCGCAGCACCCCCTACGGCCGCCGAACACCGTCTTTGCATCGGTGCCGAGTACTCCGAGAAGATGGATCCGACAGATGTCTCGTCTTTAAACGAACTGCTGGACCGCAGCGCCGCCCTGGGGGTCTCAAAGGACTATGATCTGATCGGGCTCAAGCCTGACCAGAGGGAAATTAATCACCCGCCGATCACCCACCTCGTAGCGGTCGTTGAGGAACTGGCCAAAGACACTTCCCTCCCTATGTTGAAGACCAAGTATGTTCGGGTCTCCGAATCCCCTGAGCCGGATACTCTTCCTTCGGACAAGACTTCACGCCCTCTGGACTCTGGCTCAGATATAGGATCGCGAAAGCCCTGGGACCGCCCCGGACCCAAACCGGTCGACTCGGAGATCTTTCAAGCTCTAAATGCAGATGTGGGACTGGATCTAAATTTTAAACCACCCACCCACCACAATCAATATTCTCCAAGCAACTCATGTTCTCCAGATATATACGACTTGATGTATGTGCGGCAGCAACCTCAGAAAATGGTCCACCACTTTTGGGCCAGATTCATGCTTGTTAAAAATAAGATCAAAGACTGCCCAGACGACGACGTAGTTTCAGTCTTTCATCGTAATTGCATCGATGAGGGAATATTGAATGCCCTCGACCATCGCCACATACAGAGCTTTACGGAACTATCACAGGTAGTGCAAAAGTACTGTGCGATGGAAAGCACATGGAGGTCCCAGAAAACTACACTGGAGCCCGCTGCCTTTAAGCAGTGTGCGGCCCGGACTAAACGGATACATCCTGGCGGGTCACCCGGCCACCAGTTGATGGACAAGAAAAATAAACCCTTCACGGGGCACAGGTGAGGGAGTCCTGGACTAAGGGTTCCTCGGGCGTCCGACCTGTTGTACATGGGCCGGACCGATGGGCTGTGAAGATACAAAGACTAAATACTCTACCTGTGTCCGGATGGGACTCTCCTTGGCGTGGAAGGCAAGCTTGGCGGCCAAATATGAAGATTCCTTTCTCTGTAACCGACCTTATGTAACCCTACATCTCTCCTGTGTCTATATAAACCGGAGGGTTTAGTCCGTAGAGGCAAGATATATGCAATTATAGTCATACAGGCTAGACTTCTAGGGTTTTAGCCATTACGATCTCGTGGTAGATCAAATCTTGTAATACTCATATTCATCAAGATCAATCAAGCAGGAAGTAGGGTATTACCTCCATAGAGAGGGCCTGAACCTGGGTAAACATTGTGTCCCCTGTCTCCTGTTTACCATCTACCTTAGACGCACAGTTCAGGACCCCCTACCCGAGGTCCACCGGTTTTGACACCGACATTGGTGCTTTCATTGAGAGTTCCACTGTGCCGTCCCCAAAAGGTTTGATGGCTCCTTCAATCATCAACGACGATGCTGTCCAAAGGGAAACTGATACGTCTCCGTCGTATCTACTTTTCCAAACACTTTTGCCCTTGTTTTGGACTCTAACTTGCATGATTTGAATGGAACTAACCCGGACTGACGCTGTTTTCAGCAGAATTGCCATGGTGTTATTTATGTGTAGAAACAAAAGTTCTCGGAATGACCTGAAACTCCACAGAACATATTTTTGGAAAATAATAAAAATACTGGAAGAAGAATCCACGTCAGGGGGCCTCCACCTGTCCACGAGGGTGGGGGCGCGCCCCCTGCCTCGTGGGTCCCCTGACGCTCCACCGACCTCAACTCCAACTCCATATATTCGTGTTCGGGGAGAAAAAAATCAGAGAGAAGGATTCATCGCGTTTTATGATACGGAGCCGCCGCCAAGCCCTAAAACCTCTTGGGAGGGCTGATCTGGAGTCCGTTCGGGGCTCCAGAGAGGGCAATCCGTCGCCGTCGTCATCATCAACCATCCTTCATCACCAATTTCATGATGCTCACCGCCGTGCGTGAGTAATTCCATCGTAGGCTTGCTGGACGGTGATGGGATGGATGAGATTTATCATGTAATCGAGTTAGTTTTGTTAGGGTTTGATCCCTAGTATCCACTATGTTCTGAGATTGATGTTGCTATGACTTTGCTATGCTTAATGCTTGTCACTAGGGCCCGAGTGCCATGATTTCAGATCTGAACCTATTATGTTTTCATGAATATATGTGAGTTCTTGATCCTATCTTGCAAGTCTATAGTCACCTACTATGTGTTATGATCCGGCAACCCCGAAGTGACAATAATCGGGACCACTCCCGGTGATGACCGTAGTTTGAGGAGTTCATGTATTCACTATGTGTTAATGCTTTGGTCTGGTACTCTATTAAAAGGAGGCCTTAATATCCCTTAGTTTCCATTAGGACCCCGCTGCCACGGGAGGGTAGGACAAAAGATGTCATGCAAGTTCTTTTCCATAAGCACGTATGACTATATTCAGAATACATGCCTACATTATATTGATGAATTGGAGCTAGTTCTGTGTCACCCTATGTTATGACTGTTACATGATGAACCGCATCCGGCATAATTCTCCATCACCGATCCAATGCCTACGAGCTTTTCACATATTGTTCTTCGCTCATTTACTTTTCCGTTGGTACTGTTACAATCACTACAAAACCCAAAAATATTACTTTTGCTATCGTTACCTTTACTTCCATATTACTTTGCTACTAAATACTTTGCTGCAGATACTAAGTTATCAAGGTGTGGTTGAATTGACAACTCAACTGCTAATACTTGAGAATATTCTTTGGCTCCCCTTGTGTCGAATCAATAAATTTGGGTTGAATACTCTACCCTCAAAAACAGTTGCGATCCCCTATACTTGTGGGTTATCAAGACTATTTTCTGGCGCCGTTGCCGGGGAGCATAACTCTATTCTTTGAGTCACTTGGGATTTATATCTGCTGGTCACTATGAAGAACTTGAAAGACGCGAAAACAACAATTTATCCCTCAACTACGAGGGGAGGTAAGGAACTGCCATCTAGCTCTGCACTTGATTCACCTTCTGTTTTGAGTAAGCTTGCGACACCTAAACCTGCTTCTGCTATTCATTCTGATATGTCACATGTTATTGATGATGCCACTTTTGCTATGCATGATACTTATGATGAAACTACTTATATGCTTGATACTACTGTGCCACTTGGTGAATTTCTTGATGAACAACTTGCTAGGATTAGAGAGAATGAAATTATTGAAACTGATAATATTGAAGATAGTGATGATGAAGACTCTCCCCTAATAAATATGAATTACCTGTTGTGCCTGAGGGTTATGTTCTGGATGAAGAATCTGCTAGAGCCATTTTAGCTTGCAATGATAGAAGTGATCTTAAGAAGTTATTAGCTAAATGGAAGCAACAATCTCTTAATGCTAGAATGAAACCTGACCCTGCTTTTGCTACTTCACCTATCTGTGTTACTGATAAGGATTATGAATTCTCTATTGATCCTGATATAATTACTTTGGTTGAATCTGATCCTTTTTATGGCTATGAATCTGAAACTGTTGTGGCACATCTTACTAAATTAAATGATATAGCCACCCTGTTCACTAATGATGAGAAATCTCGCTACCTTTATATCCTTAAAATATTTCCATTCTCATTAAAGGGTGATGCTAAGATATGGTTTAATTCTCTTGATCCTGCTTGTGTGGGTAGTCCCCAGGATATGACTTATTACTTCTCTGCTAAATATTTCCCTGCTCATAAGAAACAAGCTGCTTTAAGGGAAATATATAATTTTGTGCAAATTGAAGAAGAGAGTCTCCCACAAGCTTGGGGGGAGCTTCTCCAATTACTTAATGCTTTGCCTGATCATCCTCTTAAGAAAAATGAAATACTTGATATCTTTTATAATGGACTAACCGATGCTTCCAGAGATTACCTGGATAGTTGTGATGGTTCTGTTTTCAGAGAAAGAACACCAGATGAAGCTGAGATTCTATTGAATAATATGTTGACAAATGAAAATAATTGGACACTTCCTGAGCCAACTCCTGAGCCTATTCCTAAACCAACTCCGAAGAAGAGGGGTGTTCTATTTCTCAGTCCTGAAGATATGCAAGAGGCAAAGAAATCTATGAAAGAAAAGGGTATTAAAGCTGAAGATGTTAAGAATTTACCTCCTATTGAAGAAATACATGGCCTTAATTTACCGCCTGTTGAAGAAAAATATGATCTTAATCCATCACCTATTGAAGAAACTCATGGTCTTGATAACCCGACACAGGTAGTAAAGGTAAATTCTCTCTATAGATTGGATGAAGGTGATATTCCTCACTATAAGTCTGCTAGACAATGCTTAGATGAGTTTGACAATT
Source organism: Triticum aestivum (assembly GCF_018294505.1). Taxonomy (NCBI): domain Eukaryota; kingdom Viridiplantae; phylum Streptophyta; class Magnoliopsida; order Poales; family Poaceae; genus Triticum; species Triticum aestivum. Next base: position 445,105,341 of record NC_057811.1, on the reverse strand, counting down.
TTATTGTTAAACAAGAAAACTTCAATGCTTATATTGGTAGACAATTGAAATATAATTCCGATACGCTTGAACACTTGGGTGATTATATGTCTAGAGTTAAAGGTGAACTTAAACTCATTAGTAAACATGCTTCTATGGTTACCACTCAAGTAGAACAAGTACTTAAAGCTCAAAATGATTTGCTCAATGAATTAAATAATAAGAATAATGATTATGCTGTTAGAGTGGCTACTAGAACTGCTAAGATGACTCAGGAACCTTTGTATCCTGAAGGCCACCCTAAGAGAATTGAGCAGGATTCCCAGAGAAATAATTTAGATGCACCTAGTTCTTCTAAAAAGAAGAAAAAGAAAAATGATAGGACTTTGCATGCTTCTAGTGAACCTGTTCCTGAACCACCTGAGAATCCAAATGATATCTCTATTTCTGATGCTGAAACCCAATCTGGTAATGAGCATGAACCTAGTGATAATGTTAATGATGATGTTCATGATGATGCTCAACCTAGCAATGATAATGATGTAGAAAACAAACCTGCTGTTGATCTTGATAATCCACAATCAAAGAATCAACGTTATGATAAGAGAGACTTTGTTGCTAAGAAACATGGTAGAGAAAGAGAACCATGGGTTCAGAAACCCATGCATTTTCCTCCCAAACCATCCAAGAAAAAGGATGATGAGGATTTTGAGCGCTTTGCTGAAATGTTTAGACCTATCTTTTTGCGTATGCGATTAACTGATATGCTCAAAATGAATCCTTATGCTATGTATATGAAAGAAATTGTCACTAATAAAAGAAAGATACCGAAAGCTGAATTTCCACCATGCTTGCTAATTATACTTTTAAGGGTGAATACCTAAGAAACTAGGAGATCCACGAGTACCAACTATACCATGCTCCACTAAAAGAAACTATGTTAAAACTGCTTTATGTGATCTTGGAGCCAGTGTTAGTGTTATGCCTCTCTCTTTATATCGTAGACTTGATTTGAATAAGTTGACACCTACTAAAATATCTTTGCAAATGGCTGATAAATCAACTGCTATACCTGTCGGTATTTGTGAGTATGTGCCCGTTGTGGTTGCAAACATTACTATTTTAACGGACTTTGTTATTCTTGATATTCCCGAGGACGATAGTATGTCTATTATTCTTGGAAGACCTTTTTTGAATACTGCAGGGGCTGTTATTGATTGCAACAAAGGCAATGTCACTTTTCATGTTTATGGTAATGAGCATACGGTACACTTTCCGAGGAAACAACCTCAAGTTCATAGTATCAACTCTATTGGAAAAATTCCATCGATTATTTTTGGAGGTTTTGAATTTCCTCTTCCCACTGTCAAGAAGAAATATGATATTCTTATTATAGGGGATGTGCATATCCCCGTTGAGGTAACATAGTGTTATTCGAAATTTCTCCGGTTCCGTGTTATTCAAAATGAGTTTATTAACAAGACCTGATCAACCTTGTTAGTGGATTCCTTTTGATGAGCATGAGATGGATGAAACTAGAAGGCACAACCTTCTGTACTCTCCTTCTACTTTCTGTTATTTAGTTGAAATAAAGTAAAAATAGTATTTTTCCGTCTGTTTTCTGATTTATCTGTGCAATATAAAAATACCCCGAAAATAAAAGTTCTCCAAATGCCCTGCCAATTTAATATGATTTTTTTCTGGAATATTTAAGAATATCTGGCACTGAGAACACAACAGGGGGAGCAAGCACCTGGACACGAGGGTCCAGGGCGCGCCCACCCCTACAGGGCGCGCCCCCTGCCTCGTGGGCCCACGGTGGCTCCCCTCCACTTATTCCTGCACCCACACACTTCTTCTACCTCCCAAAAAAATCACTATCCAACTCAAGCACGAGTTCTAGCTCATTTTGCTGCGATTTTCGATCTCCTTGCTCAAAGCACCTCTCACAAAACTGCTTGGGGAGATTGTTCCTTGGTATGTGACTCCTTCATTGGTCCAATTAGTTTTTGTTCTAGTGCTCTATTCATTGCAAATTTGTGCTGCCTAGGTGACCATGTTCTTGAGCTTGCATGTCAAATTTATATGGTTCTAAGTAGTTCTAATGCATGATATAGGCTTTAGGCACTTGTAGGAGTAGTTGCTATCAATTTTATTGAGCTTGGTTCACTTTTATTTAAAGTTACTAAAAATTTCAGAATTTTTCAGAAAATAATGAAGAGATTTTTGAGGGGCTCATCGAGCCGAAGCTCGAAGGAAAAGCAAGGTGAAGAAGCAGAGAGGCCCAAATATAATCTACCTCGTACCGCGGAGGTTCGGCCGTGTGAATGGCCTTCCAATGATTTCTTGAGAGCAGCCGGGATTTATGATGATTTTTATGAATTGGCTGAGAATGCAGGCCTCACCGACTTCCTCCGCGACCAACGCGAACAGTATCTCTTACTCACCAATACTTTTGTGCAAAACTTCTACTATTATCCTAAGGAATCACCTCCTTCAGTAGAGTTTCATTTATATGATGTGGTTAACAAGATATCACTAGATGAATTTTGCAAGGTTTGCAAAATACCTTTTGAGGGTAGTTTAGAGGAACCACATCGTAAAGATGTGGACGGGTTCATTGATACTATTACTGTAGGGGAAACTAGGAAGGTTTCCGATGCAAGAATCACTAGCATACATTTTCCTGTTTTACGCTACTTTGCAATATTTGCTAGTCGTTGCTTAATTGTCGCGGAAACTGTGGAAACCTTAGTGTTCCTGATATTATTATTTTGTTCCATGGTTTATTCTGTGATAATATTGTTAGTATGGGCGGTATTATTGCCAAACGGTTAAGTTTGAACCGTACAAAGGGCCCCATCTTTGGAGGTATTTACGCTTCACGCCTTGCTGCACACTATAACATACCTATTAGGCACTATGAAAAAGAAGAAAAATTGCTGCCCACTGCTTATTTAGATTATAAGAGTATGGTAGCGCATGACTTTATTGTTAAGAATAGGGAAGGGGCGCTTAAATACAAATTGTTCTTTGATAAACATCACCTTGAGACTATTACCTTGCCTGCTCCTTCCTTGTTTGATTTATCTGCAGGACCGTATCTCGTTCCGTTGGCGGCCATTCACGCTTACCGGAACCCTACATCAGCTAAGGAGCCGGAACCACAATTTGATCCTCCACGACAGTCTAATTACCAGTGGGATCCGGAGATGATTGCCAACCAGTGGCAATCAGAGTCTTCTTCATCTTAGTACGACCCCGCCAATAACTTTGGATACCCGCCAGGCCATCTGTGGCAATAAACCAACTTAGGCCAAAAGCCTAAGCTTGGGGGAGTACGTATTTCCCACCGACATTACATTTATGTTCACACACTCATTGCGAGATGTCGGTGCTCATACTCTTTCACTGTAATATCCATGCTAGTTTATTTTCCTTTTTCTTGCTTACTTCTTGTGTGTTTAATAAACCTTAAGAAAAACCAAAAAAAATTAGTGTAGCTTTTAGTTAGTTTACTTTTCTTGCTGTAGTAGTAATAATTAAAAGAAAACCGAAAAATATTTCCCATTCTTCTTTTGCTTGTTGGGAGCTTTCCCGTGTAAATAGTTTTATTCTTTTCTTTTCTTTGGGGGGTCGATAGGAGAAGACCATAATTAAATTGTTGAAGTGGCTCTTATATGCATTATTGTTGATTTAACCAAGAGCCCATATTGCCTTGTCTTCTCCTGTTTATTGAATGCTCGCAGATTCCAGCTTAGTCCAATGCACGTGCACTCTTATTATTTTCACATCGTTCGGTCGTGCAAGTGAAAGGATGACGATATATGATGGACTGACTGAGATGAGAGAAGCTGGTATGAACTCGACCTCTCTTGTTTTTGTAAATATGATTAGTTCATCGTTCCTGATTCAGCCTATTATGAACAAACGTGTTTGCAATGACAATTAGAGATCATAGTTGCTTATGCCATTCTTGATTAGCTATGAGTTATAATGGTTTACCTTGCGTGCCAACATGCTATTAAAATGGTTGTGATGTGGTATAGCGGGGTGGTATCCTCCTTTGAATTATTTAAGTGACTCGACTTGGCACATGTTCACACATGTAGTTGAAACGAAATCAACATAGCCTTCACGATATTTATGTTCATGGTGGATTATATCCTACTCATGCTTGTACTCAATGTTTATTAATTTTAATGCATGTTCATGACTGTTGTCGCTCTCTAGTTGGTCGCTTCCCAGTCTTTTGCTAGCCTTCACTTGTACTAAGCGGGAATACTGCTTGTGCATCCAATCCCTAAACCCCAAAGTTATTCCATATGAGTCCACTATACCTTCCTATATGCGGTATCTACCTGCCGTTCCAAGTAAATTTGTATGTGCCAAACTCTAAACCTTCAAATGAAATTCTGTTTTGTATGCTCGAATAGCTCATGTGTCAACTAGGGCTGTCCGTATCTTCCATGCTAGGCGGGTTATTCTCAAGAGGAGTGGACTCCGCTCCTCACTCACGAGAAAATGGCTGGTCACCGGGATGCGCAGTCCCATGCTTTATGCAAATCAAATCAAAATAATTGCAAACAAAACTCCCCCGGTACTGTTGTTAGTTGGAGGCACTCGTTGTTTCGAGCAAGCCATGGATTGATGCTTGTTGGTGGAGGGGGGTATAAACTTTACCATTCTGTTTGGGAACTGCCTATAATGTGTGTAGCATGGAAGATATCGACATCTCTTGGTTGTTATGTTGACAATGAAAGTATGCCGCTAAAAATATTATTTATCTCTATTTTAAAATCGAGCTCTGGCACCTCTACAAATCCCTGCTTCCCTCTACGAAGGGCCTATCTATTTACTTTCATGTTGAGTCATCACCCTCTTATTAAAAAGCACTAGCTGGAGAGCGCTGCTGGCATTTGCATCCATTACTATTAATTTATATTGGGTATGACTATAACTAGATCTCTTTTACCATGAATTACAATGTCTAGTCAGTCCTTGATCTTTAAAGGTGCTCTACATTTATGTTTTGCGGTCTCAGAAAGGGCTAGCGAGATACCATCTTGTTATATCATATCATGGTTGTTTTGAGAAAGTGTTGTCATCAGAGATATATTATTATTGCTCGCTAGTTGATTATGCCATCTGAGATTTAGTCATAATCTTTGCTGAAAGCTTGAATGCTGGCTTTACATATTTACAACAACAAGAGCAAACAGAGTTTGTAAAAGTTTTTCTTTATCACTTTCAGTTTATCAACTGAATTGCTTGAGGACAAGCAAAGGTTTAAGCTTGGGGGAGTTGATACGTCTCCGTCGTATCTACTTTTCCAAACACTTTTGCCCTTGTTTTGGACTCCAACTTGCATGATTTGAATGGAACTAACCCGGACTGACGCTGTTTTCAGCAGAATTGCCATGGTGTTATTTATGTGCAGAAACAAAAGTTCTCGGAATGACCTGAAACTCCACGGAACTTATTTTTGGAAAATAATAAAAATACTGGAAGAAGAATCCACGTCAGGGGGGCCTCCACCTGTCCACGAGGGTGGGGGGCGCGCCCCCTGCCTCGTGGCCCCCCTGACGCTCCACCGGTCTCAACTCCAACTCCATATATTCGTGTTCGGGGAGAAAAAAAATCAGAGAGAAGGATTCATCGCGTTTTACAATACGGAGCCGCCGCCAAGCCCTAAAACCCCTCGCCAGGGCTGATCTGGAGTCCGTTCGGGGCTCCGGAGAGGGGAATCCGTCGCCGTCGTCATCATCAACCATCCTTCATCACCAATTTCATGATGCACACCGCCGTGCGTGAGTAATTCCATCGTAGGCTTGCTGGACGGTGATGGGTTGGATGAGATTTATCATGTAATCGAGTTAGTTTTGTTAGGGTTTGATCCCTAGTATCCACTATGTTCTGAGATTGATGTTGCTATGACTTTGCTATGCTTAATGCTTGTCACTAGGGCCCGAGTGCCATGATTTCAGATCTGAACCTATTATGTTTTCATGAATATATGTGAGTTCTTGATCCTATCTTGCAAGTCTATAGTCACCTACTATGTGTTATGATCCAGCAACCCCGAAGTGACAATAATCGGGACCACTCCCGGTGATGACCGTAGTTTGAGGAGTTCATGTATTCACTATGTATTAATGCTTTGGTCCGGTACTCTATTAAAAGGAGGCCTTAATATCCCTTAGTTTCCATTAGGACCCCGCTGCCACGGGAGGGTAGGACAAAAGATGTCATGCAAGTTCTTTTCCATAAGCACGTATGACTATATTCGGAATACATGCCTACATTATATTGATGAATTGGAGCTAGTTTTGTGTCACCCTATGTTATGACTGTTACATGATGAACCGCATCCGGCATAATTCTCCATCACCGATCCAATGCCTACAAGCTTTTCACATATTGTTCTTCGCTTATTTACTTTTCCGTTGCTATTGTTACAATCACTACAAAACCCAAAAATATTACTTTTGCTATCGTTACCGTTACTTCCATATTACTTTGCTACTAAATACTTTGCTGCAGATACTAAGTTATCCAGGTGTGGTTGAATTGACAACTCAACTGCTAATACTTGAGAATATTCTTTGGCTCCCCTTGTGTCGAATCAATAAATTTGGGTTGAATACTCTACCCTCGAAAACTGTTGCGATCCCCTATACTTGTGGGTTATCAGAAACCTTCCTCCCACTACTGGAATTAGCTTATTTGCCGTCTGCCAGTTCTTTGCCGTCTGCTGGCTCACGGCAAAGAAGGTCTTTGCCGTCCGCTTCAGGAAAACGGACGGCAACGAACTGGCTGATGGCAAAGAAGGTCTTTGCCATCAGCTAATTCTTTGCAGTCCGCTAGCGGACGGCAAAGAATCTTTGCCGTCAGCTGGCAGACGGCAAAGAGAGAGGTGGCCCCCGCTAACGAGCTGATCATAAAAAACTTAACGGGCCCCTTCTTTGGCGTCTGCCAGCAGACGGCAAAGAGAAAAAAAGCGGACGGCAAAGGTGGGCGGACGACAAAGAGCTAACCTAACTAACGGCCGAGCCCCACCCCGCCCCTCCATCTCTCTGTTTCTGTCTCCTCCCCGACAACCACCGCCACCCGCCGCCGCCCCCGCCGCTGCCCCCTTGCCCCGCCACCCACCCACCCATCGCCCTCGCTCCGTCGCCCGACCACCCGCTGCCCCCCTTGCCCCACCACCCGCCGCTGCCCCCTTGCCCCGCCGCCCCGTCGCCCCGCCGTTCGAACGGCCCACAGCCACGACGCCCCGCCGCCCCACCGCCCGAACAGCCCACCGCCGCGGCGCCCCGCCGCCCCCACCATCTGCCCAGCGCCCCGACGCCACCGTCGCCCCCGGCGCCACCACACCGAAGCCCTGCGGCCCCCATCGCCACTGCCACCCTGCCGTTGCGAAGCCCCGGCCAACGCCATCTCCGGTGAGTTTTTTTCTTCTGTTTTTTCTTTTTTGCTGTTTAATTGTTAGATTAGACTAGATACGTGTTAGTGTTAGATTTAGTGGTAGATTATATTAGATTAGTGCATGGGTTTTAGTTAATTAGTTATATAATTAAAAGAAGTAGAAAAAAGATGAAAAAAGAAGAAGAAGAAGAAGAAGAAGAAGAAGAAGAAAAGAAGAATATGTAGAAGGGGAAGAAGAAGAAGAAGAAGAAGAAGAAGAGGAGGAGGAGGAGAAGAAGAAGAAGAAAAAAAAGAGGAGAAGATGAGAAGAAGAGGAAAAGGAAAATAAGGAAGAAATAAAAGAAGAAGATGAGAAGGAAAAAAGAAAAAGAAGAAAGGAAAGAAGAAGAAGAAAAAGAAGAAGAGAAGGAAAGAAGAAGAAGGAGAGAAGGAAACACCCCGACCCCGTGACCCCCTGACCCCGACACCCCGACCCCGACACCACACCCCGACACCCCGACCCCCTGACCCCGACACCCTGACCCCGACACCCCGACCCCCTGACCCCGACACCCCGACCCCGACACCACACCCCGACAGCCCGACCCCGACACGACAGCCCGACCCCGAAACAGCACCCCGACCCCGACACGGCACCCCGACACCGACACGACACCCCGACCCCTGACACCCAGACCCCGAAACAGCACTCCGACCCCGACACGCCACCCCGACACCCCGGCACGACACCCCGACCCCCGACACCCTGACATCATATATTTTTCGATTTTGTTATGAGAAACATCATATAGAATTGTGTTGATCGGGTAGATTTAAACATCATATATATTTTTGATTTTGTTATGAAAAACATCATATATTATTATTCATGTCGGTATTTTTTTTATGTTGTTCTAATTTCGTTTACTCTTTGTCATGGCAGGTGTTGAAAGATGGCGGGCGCTCGTCGGGAGCGCTCCGAGGCCCCTTCTTCGTCGGCGCGTGGTGGGAGGTCTTCCATTCCACACATACCTCTCCGCCGAGCGTTGCTGGACAGTATGGCGACACCGCCGGGCCCTTCTTCATCGACAGTGGTGCCCAGCAGGGGACGAGGTAAAGGAGGGAAGAAGAGAGGAGCACGTGGTCGCGGGAGAGGAGGTAGGGTGACTGCTAGGGCGCCTTCCTCGCCGCCACCCCCAGCTGTTTCACCCGAGCACGTGACTGCTAGGGTGGACTCGTCCGAGGAGGAGGCTACACGGACTCCGGTCCATGAGCCTTCGGCCCATGAGCCTCGGGTCGACGGGCCTTCGGCCCACGAGCCTTCGGCCCACGCGCCTTCGGCCCACGAGACCCCGGAGGAGCACACGTCTGGATGGGGTACCTGGCCGGATGAGCCTGAGGGGCCGAGTAGCCATGCTGATGATGGCGGGAGCCGACTGATATTGAGGAGGAGGGGGGCATCGTCTACCAGCGTGGTTGTACACGGCTCCCGTCCGCGCCGGTGACCCGCGAGCAAAGGTGGTTGATTTACCCTGATGGGGAGAGGTAAGTGCATTTAATCTTTTTGTACCTTCTGCATTCACGTTTCTTCAAATATCTAATGCGTTGGCCTTGTCATGCTGTAGGGGTTGGGACCACCATCATAGTGTCCGCCGGCCCAACTCCGTCCTTGGAGTGCTTTGCCGGCAAAACTTCCCGGGGTTTGTCACGTTGCCTGGTGAGGGTCGGCTTCTAGAGCTTGGATTGAGCTGGGAGCACTACTTGGCTGCCCCGGCCCCGCTGGGTGAGATTATCGACGGTGTCTTGTGCGACACGAGGGCAGACGTGGTGATCAGAAAGTTCTGGGTAATTTCTCCTTTACACATTTAAAAATCTTCAACTAGCTAGTTATTAATTGTACTAATCAATATTGTCTCATTTGATTGCAGACATTCTACAGGTGTGAGGAGGGATACGAGGAGGAGGCGGCAAATGTTATCGAGAACGTCTGCAAGTGCCTACTACAGAACTTACGGCACGAGGCTCGGGTGCAGGCTGTTCGAGACTACTACGCCTTGCGTGGTATCAAGAAGCCCAAGCCGGCGTGCCGCGATAAGTTCCTAAGTAAGGAGCAGTACATGAAGGTAATTCTTAAGGCCTTGTACTTACTTCCTTCATTTAGTAATTCATAGCCATAGCGCTCAAGTTTCTATTTGCTAACTTAGGCGCCTCCGAGATGGTGTGCGGATCGGATGGATTGTTGGGAGGTGTTGGTTAATGAGTGGTGCTCAAACGAATGGCTAGCCGTCCACAACGCGGCCAAGGACAAACGTGCCCAAATGGAAGGTGTGCCACACCATCAAGGCAGCTCCAACTTATATCAGTTCGGGCGGAACTGGGTATGTGGTTTACTTCATGATTCATGAAATTCATTCATCATGCTAGATTGAGCCCTTTAATTACTAATTTACTTTGTTTCTCTCTTTCAGGCACGCTACAATAAGGTGGATAAGGTGCCAGAGGTGTACGACCTGTATGCCATGGCCCACACTGCCTCTTTCAAGAAAGTCAAGGCATTCTCTCCGTCTGACCTCGATGATGCAAACAACTTCACCAACATCTCCTCCCACGACAAGCTCGTGAAATATAGAGATGAGGGGAAGGCGAGGAAAGGGGTGGACTTTAACCCGAGCCAGGGTCCCATTGATCCAGAGCTAGTGATGATATCTGGTGGCGGGAGGTCCCATGGCTCCATAGCCATTGGAGATGGACTTATCCGTTGTCCTAGCACTCTCCCGGAGATCAAGGCGCGCCAGTCGAGCTCCGCTCCTGAGATAAGGCCTCGTGAACGGCCAGTCCAACTCGCCATCAAGGTTAGTTATACGTACTCAGCTATCTTTCTCCATTACATTGTGTGTGCTTCCATCAATGATTACAAATGGTAACGAGGAGTGGTGTTGCGGGCTGCTATACAGAGTGAGAGAGATAGAACAGAGAATCTTCTGGTGGAGGCGGCGGAGAGGCAGCGGGAGTTGGAGGAGAGGACGACAAAGATGTTGGAGGAGGAGAGGGCATGGAATGACATGCACGCAAGGGCCATGTACGAGCTCCTTGTGGTAAGTTTCTTCTGCAGATTAGCCAAAACATCCATGTAGTGTTTGTCTCATTACTAACTAGTATGACTGAGTCGTCAAAACCAAATGTGCAGTCTGTGTGCGAGAAGACCGGTCAGACCGCTCCGCCGATGCCAGTGATTGCTCCTGGGACCACGGTGAGTTTAATTTGAATGGACATTACTTGCTAGTCTTAACATTTGAGTGTCATCATGCTAACGAGACATTGGAAATGATCTTTGGTGCAGCGTAACTCCAGACAAGCATCGCACGATCCTTCTCCAGCTACCGGCACGAGCCTGCCCGCTCCTACACCTCCATGATCATGGTAAGTTTCTCTAGTGTTTTTCTTAACAAATGCATAAAGACCTAGACTTAGCCTTATTTCCTCCAATATGCTTACCAGAATGACCTAGACTTAGCATAATTAGCTTAGTTAGCTCATAAACAATCCATTTTACCCAAGTTAGCTCTAAAATGACCCATTTTACCTTAGTTAGCTCATAAATGATCAATTTTACCCAAGTTAGCTCTAAAATGACCCATTTTACCTAGACTAGCTCCAAAATGATCCACTTTACCTATGTTAGCTCTAAAATGACCCATTTTACCTAGGTTAGCTCCAAAATGACCCATCTTACCTAGGTTAGCTCCAAAATGATGCATTTTACCCAAGTTAGCTCTAAAATGACCCATTTTACCTAGATTAGCTCATAAACGATCCATTTCACCTAGGTTAGCTCACAAACGATCAATTTCACCTAAATTAGCTCATAAATGTCATATATTCTTCTTCTTCTTCATTTTCTTCTTCTTCTTCTTCTTCTTCTTCTCCAAAATGACATAAGTTAGCTATAAGTTAGCTCTAATATGCTTAGTTCACTCAAAGATGGCATAATTAGCTAGGTTGGCTCCATTTTACCTAAGTTGGCTCTAATATGCTAAGTTATCTCTACTATGCTTAGTTTCCTATAGGTTAGCTCCAAAATTACTTATGTTAGCACAAAATGACCAAGTTTACATAATAAGCTTAATTATAGTCTTCTTCTTCTTCTTCTCCAAAATGACATAAGTTAGCTATAAGTTAGCTCTAATATGCTTAGTTCACTCAAAGATGGCATAATTAGCTAGGTTGGCTCCACTTTACCTAAGTTATCTCTAATATGCTTAGTTTCCTATAGGTTAACTCCAAAATTACTTATGTTAGCACAAAATGACCAAGTTTACATAATAAGCTTAATTATAGTCTTCTTCTTCTTCTTCTAGTATTCTTCTAGTCTTCTTCTTCTTCTTCTTCTTCTTCTTCATTTTCTTCTAGGTTAGCTCCATTTTACTTAAGTATGCTTACTTCTTATAGTCTTCTTCTTCTTCTTCTTCTTCTTCTTCATTTTCTTCTTCTTTTTCTAACATCTTGTTTATCATTTTGCAGATTTGATTTAATTCACGGAAGCTTGCATGGATGGAGTGCTTCTTTTCCATTTGTGCTTTTATAGATGGAGTGCTTGTTTGGATGAACTATGTTTCTTTTGTATCGATGAACTATGCATGTATGGTAGGATGACACTATCGTAATATGTATGATTGGATGCATGTATGTGGAACTTGCTATGTATGGTTGATGGAACTATGCATGTATGATGAAATTATATGTGTTGGATATCTTATATGTTTGCTGTGAACTTGCCATGTGAAAAATATATATGTATCATCTATTTGCTGTGAAAATGGTTGGGTATAAGAAAAAACAGAAAAAAGAGGCAATGCAGGCTCTTTGCCGTCTGCCACCGACGGCAATGGGCTCTTTGCCGTCCGCCGCGGACGGCAAAGAAGCCACGTGGCAACCACCTGTGCTTCCTGGCAGCTGACCCATTTGGTCATTTTGCCTACACTGGCAGACGGCAAAGGCTTGATGCTCTTTGCCATCAGCGGCGGACGGCAAAGGCTGCCGTTAGACGCCTAACGGACTAACAGCGAATTTATTGCCGTCGGCTTTCCTTGTTGTACGCCGCTGATGGCAAAGGCCCATTTGCCGTCCGCTTCAGAAAGCAGACGGCAAAGAAGCTCTTTACCGTAGCCTACTTTGCCGGAGCCTGTTGCCGTCCGCGGCAGACGGCAAAGTAGCGGATTCCTGTAGTGTCCCCAGACAGATCTTCATGTTCGGCGGCTTCGCACTGCGGGCCAACTCGCTTGGCCATCTGGAGCAGATCGACAGCTACGCCCCTGGCCATCAGGTCAGATTTGGGAGCTTGAACTACGTCGCGGATATCCGTGGAGACTTGATCTTCGACGGCTTTGAGACCACGACAGCCGATAGGCGATAGCGCCGCGTACATCTTCCGACACTCTCCTTTAGGCGATGTGCTAAACTCATTAAAAAAGCTATCCTTAGCGGAGGGCTCACAGCCGAATTATATCCGGTTCGAACTGGAGGCTGATGACGGGGAATTTCGACTCCCACCCGCCACCCACTTCATAGCCACTGTCGAGGACTTAACCGACATGCTCGATTATGGCTCCAAAGACATCGACGGTATGAACAACGATGTCGATGAGGAGCAGGGCCAAAGCCCGCCGTTCACCGGACGCTGGACGGCCACTTCTTCGTACGACGTATACATGGTGGATACACCTAAAGAAACTAACGACGATGACAAAGAAGATCTAGTTGAGGACAAACCTCCTAAGACACAGCCCAGACGCCGCCGTCAGCGGCGCCGCTCTAAGTCACGTCGTGCAAAAGACAGCAATACCGGCACCGGAGAAAACAATACTCCGTACGATGCCGAAGACAAGGAAGACCCTGTTGGGGCAACCTCCGAACAAGATGAACGGGAAGACGGGCACGCTAGCCCTGATGAACAGGCCATACATGAAGACTCGGAGGACAATAACTATCTTCCGCTCTCCGAGGATGAGTAGAGCCTCGGCAACGAGGATTTCATCGTGCCTGAGGAACCCCTCGAGCAGGAGCGCTTTAAACGCCGGCTAATAGCCACTGCAAGGAGCCTGAAAAAGAAGCAGCAATAGCTTCAAGCTGACCAAGACCTGCTCAATGATAGATGGACCGAAGTCCTGGCCGCCGAGGAATACGGCCTCAGTAGCCCAGCCAAAAATTACCCGAAGCGTAAATTGCTACCTTAGTTCGATGATGAGGCACCAGAGCCCATACCATCATCACACAATGCGGCTAATTGACCACAACACGGTTAGGACAGAGCGACAACTCAAGCCGAACACCAGCCCGCCCCACCTCACCGTAAAGGCAGAGATAAAACAGCTTGGGGTTATACATGTGACCTTCGGCAGGACCTGGACAGTAGAGCAAGACATACTAGATCGATCTACGGATCACGAGGACGTGCCCCGACACGCGGCGACGACTATCTACTCAGACGCGACAAGCCTAGTCACGCCCGGGCCGAAAACCGCAGACGGACTCCATCGGAGCTACGTCGCAATGTGGCCCAATATAGAGGCGCCGCACATCCTCTTTTCTTTACAGACAAAGTAATGGAGCACGAATTTCCAGATGGGTTTAAGCCCATGAACATCGAATCATACGACGGAACAACTGATCCCGCGGTATGGATCAAGGATTTCCTCCTCCATATCCACATGGCCCGCGCAGATGACCTTCATGCCATCAAATACCTGCCACTAAAGCTCAAAGGACCAGCTCGGTACTGCTTAAACAGTCTGCTGGAAAACTCTATTGGCAGCTGGGAGGACTTGGAAGACGCCTTCCGCGACAACTCCCAAGGAACATATGTCCGGCCACCGGATGCCGATGACTTAAGTCACATAGCCCAGCAGCCCGGAGAGTCAGCCAGTAAGCTCTGGACTAGGTTCTTAGTTAAAAAAGAACCAAATCATCGACTGTTCGGACGTGGAAGCCCTAGCGGCCTTCAAATACAGCATCCGGGATGAGTGGCTCGCCCGCCACCTCGGTCAAGAAAAACCTAAATCCATGTCAGCCCTTACCGCTCTAGTGACCCGCTTTTGCGCGGGAGAAGACAGCTGGCTCGCTCGTAGAAGCAACAGCCCCAGCGATCCGGGCACTTCCGAAGTCCGAGACGGCAATGGCAAGCCACGACGCAGTAAACACAAACGTCGCAATGATAATGAAAGAATGCACGACACGGCGGTCAACGCCGGATTTAGCGGCCCCAAACCCGGTCAACGGAAAAAGCCATTGAAGGCAAACAGAGACGGACCATCCAATTTAGACAAGATATTGGATCGGCCCTGCCAGATTCATGGCCACCCCGATAAAGCAGCTAATCATACCAATAGAAGCTGCTGGGTCTTCAAGCAGGCCGGCAAGCTCAATGCCGAACACAAGGGGAGGAGGCCGCCCAGTGATAGCGACGACAAGAGACTCACCAACCAAATACCGGGGGTCAGAAGCAATTTCCCCCAAAGTAAAAACAGTGAACATGGTATACGTGACAAACAACTCTACAGGAGAGCAGGAGAAGCACTCCCTCCAGACTAAGGATCATACTACGACAATCTCAGCCGAAGTACAAAGCGGTCTTATTAAACCGCATACCTTGTCGGCCATTAAGCCACCGGTCTCCATTCAACAGGATCGACTAATTTCGGAGCTGGATTAGAAATTCGGCTTCCGCCGTCCGCCTCATATACCTACGCAATTTGTACCGCACATACATAACTATGCACTTAAGATACCCTGGGCATCGGCGGAAGCACAATACGGACGAGCCTGCAAGTACTCCCATAACCTCTTTTTTCTTTTCTAACTACTTTTTCTTTTTCATTATTCTCTCCACAGGCGGCTCAATGGCTGGCCACGGATTCTATCAGAGTTCGGCTTCGTATACTCACCCAAGGCTATTCCCTTCAAGGAGTCCCTTCACCGAGGACAGGCGGCGCAGACGTGCGACAGGAGGTCCAAAATAACTGTTTTGTAGACCGCACTCTCTATTTCGAGCCTGTAAAGTGCCTTTTTCTTCCGCCTTCGACCCCTGGCATGTCAAATAGCCGGGGTTGCGGCTTTGTTATCTATAAAATAACGATTGGCATATCACTCAGGTCCTAGTAAACATAATCCGCATCCAGCATTCGCTTTTTTCTACAAAAACTGAATTTGGCTCCTGTGGTTGTTTCACACATACACCTCGGCATAACTAGCCCGGGGCTCGGTATGGGAACAAATGAGTTGCCGACAAGTCCGAACAACTTTATAGCGTACTTCAGCGTCGCAAGTTTGGCCTTATATGCATCAGCTCCGAATCATGTCTTGGGTCAATAGTTGGGTTGCCCGGCTCCTGTGCTTGCTACCTTACGTTTCGCTCTATCGGCTAGGGTAGTAAAGGGAGAACTACTGCGACTGTGCTTCCGGTTCATCTGGTCAACCACCTCAGTAGAGAAAGCCGAAAACTGACTGTCATGATGCGGCGAGAGCTGCAACCACTCGATGACTTACCGGAATCTTTCGCGATTCCCTCCGTATTATACGAAGGACCTTTTTCTTCAGGTCATATATGTAATGCACCATATTGGAATAAGCCGTATACATACCAGGGGCTATATCGTAGTCCCACCATAAAACTCCTATGGCTAAGTGAAAGTGTTAACGCCCTATAGTCCGATTGCCTAGTTCACCGCATTGACACCTCCTTAATGGACCAAGACGTTAGGTTAAGAGTGATCAAATGTTTTTCCGAACACCCCCGTACTTTATACGAGGGGGCTGAAGCCGACGACTCGAAAACTTTCAGATTAATACAAAAATGGCCGCACAGGAGGAACAAAAGTTTTAGGCGAAACTACAAAAAATAGCCTTATTATAATATTGTCTTTTACGAATTTCCATACATTTCACTCGAATGTCATGTTTTTTGAGCATTGACTCTCTATCAAGCAGACACCCTCTAGGACATCCTCGAAATAATGCTCTGGTGCGTGATGGTCATTGCCCTTGGGTGGACCCTTCGCTGCAACATCAGTGGCCTTCATCTTCGCCCAGTATGTCTTGACACGGGCAAAGGCCATCCGTGCACCTTCAATGCACGCTGACCGCTTAACAACGTCGATACGCGGCACCGCATCAGCAAGTCGCCGCACCAAACCAAAATAACTATCCGGAATTGGCTCATTCGGCCACAACCCGATCATGGCGTCCTTCATAGCAGAACCAGATAGTCTGTGGAGCTCGGCCCATTGGGTCATCTGTTCGTTTAGCAACAGTGGGCGCTTTGACGCAACGAATTGTGACCAGAAAAGCTTCTCCGTTGTGTACCCTTCTCGCGCTTGGTAAAACCGCGCCGCATCGGAAGCACTCTTCGGCAAGTCCAATAACGCGTCTGGAGAACTCCACACTTGAGTAAGCGGAGCATAATTCGGATCGCCGAACTTAGTTTGCAATAGAAAGGGCTTACCAGCCGCGATCTCCCCAGCTTGTCGGATCTCCTCCCGGGCCGCTCTAGATTCGGACCGCGCTTCTTTTGCCTCTTGTAAGGCCTTGTCAAGATCAGCCATTTTGGCCTTATTATCCTTCTCGAGGAATTCACAGCGGCTAGCGGCATCCTTTAGCTCACGCGCCATCATGGATATTCTCTCCTCGCATTGGCGCCGCACAGCCTGTTCGGCCTTTAACTCGGAAGATGCCCTCTCGGCAGCCGCATTACCAATCCGGGCCTGCTCCTTGGCCCGGGCTAGCTCAGCCTGAAGGATCTCAACCGCGGCGGCACCATCTACAGTCATGCATATCTCAGTATACAATATTTCGCGTCATGCTTACATTACAAAGCACGTGCTTGTAAGGACTGCCCCAAAAAATATACCTTGCGACTCGTCAAGACGTCTGTTGATAAGCGTAAGGTCATCTTCCGCCACATCAAGCTTCCGCTCCAGATGGGAAACTTCTGTAGTCCGGGCGGACGCCAGGGAAGTGACAGCCTGCGTTTCAATTCATCATATTATTTCCTAGACATATCTTTTTTGATCCTCTGATCGCCTCCCTCGGGAAGCCAATCCGAGTCTCAGGGGCTACTACCTATACACAGGTGCAGTTTGTGAATAAAACACAATAAAAAATTCCACAGTACAAACCTCGAAGCCCCTTAGCAGGCTCGTGCAGGCTTCATTCAATCCGCTTTTCACGGACAGAACCTCTTCAACCACCGCACCCATCAAGGTACGATGCTCCTCCGAGACGAACGCCTGTTGCAGCATGTTCGTCAATATATCCGGCGCTTCTGGACCTCCGGAAGCTGTTGTAGGAGTACGGCCTCCCTTCAAAGGGATCCGTTTATCCGTCCCTAGAGTCGACTCCGGCTGTAAGCCGGACAGTCCGGGGCCTTTATCATTGGCCCCCCGACTCTGGGCTACCGAAGTATTACCTTCGGGTTGTGTCTTCGCCA
Organism: Triticum aestivum; assembly: GCF_018294505.1. Classification (NCBI taxonomy): domain Eukaryota; kingdom Viridiplantae; phylum Streptophyta; class Magnoliopsida; order Poales; family Poaceae; genus Triticum; species Triticum aestivum. The sequence goes on along the minus strand of NC_057811.1, from coordinate 445,087,475 downwards.
CCCCTCGCACCACTTGTTGATCAGGAGCTACCCTCCGCGACGACACCTCAAAGTCGTCCGCCCTATTGGGCGAGGAGACCGGTGGAGGCGTCTCGCTTTCCATCATCTCTGGGAGAAGGTCCCCCGAGGAAGAGGATTGTTGAAGACTGTTTTCCGAGATGCAAAAAAAACATATATTCTGAATATTACCTCGGCCGCAAGAAAGGAACGGGATATGTTTAAAACACCCTTGTTCACTTACGATTTGCCTGAAGGCTTGTCCTCTTTGTGGGACTGCATGATGACGTCGTCCTCCATGCCCGAGCCACCCAACAGGGGCATCTTGCCTCGCTTAGGAGCCGTTTCCTCCCATCCTTTGGAGGCGGCCCTTTTCTTACCATGGGGAGAAGAGATGTTGACTTCTCCCTTATCTTCGGACGATGGAATTTTGATTCCCCCGGACACAATGTCTGATATACCTTCGGGATGGAGGCCACTTCTGGTCCTCCCCCTCTCCGCCTTGTCCTCCTTCATAGGCATCTGGTATGGTGCCGGGGCTAGCATCCTTGTTAGAACAGGGTCCGCCGAGTCTTCGGGGAGGGGGGCCGAACACCTGATTCGCGCTGCTTTCTTTATCCAGCCCTGTAAAAAGATAAGTTTTACTCAGTATTGCGTTGCGGCATACATAACTACAAAGTGTTCGGTAGTTGAGCGCTTACGGAGGTATCCGGATGGTTGCAGTCGAGGCCGATTTCCTCGGTGGTGGCCGGCCACTATTTTCGTTTCTTGAAAAACAACTTCCACATCCCTTTGTGTGTAGTGCCGAAGAAGTGTTGGAGGGTTCGTGGTCCTTCCAGATTAAACTCCCACATGCGGAGAGGCCTACGCTGGCATGGCAGGGCTCGGCGGACTAGCATTACTTGAATCACGTTGACAAGATCGATGTCCTTCTCAAGGAGGGTTCGGATGCGGCTCTGTAGAGTCTGCACTTCATCAACTGATCCCCAGTCCAACCCTTATTAATCCATGATGCAAGATGTAACGGAGGGCCAGAACGGAACGCAGGTATAGCTGCCCACTTGGTACCGCGGGGTTCTGTGACGTAAAACCACTCCCACTGCCATTGGTTGGAAGTTTCGGTGAAAGAGCCTTTTGGCCAGAGAGTATTGGTAAGCTTGCTCACTACAGCACAGCCGCACTCTGCCTGTTTCCCGTCGTCCACCTTCGGCTTCACAAAGGTCTTGAGCCATAAGCCGAAGTATGGGGGAATTCGGAGGAAGGCCTCACACGTGATGATAAACATCGAGATGTGGAGGAAAGAATCTAGGGCTAGATCGTGAAAATCTAGTCCGTAATAAAAAATGAGCCCCCGGACGAAGGGGTGAAGAGCGAACCCTAGCCCTCGGAGGAAGTGAGAGATGAATACGACCCTCTCGCCAGATCTGGGAGTTGGAGTAACCTGTCCTCGAGCAGGAAGCCTGTGGGGGATCTCCGCGGTCAGATATCTGGCCTCCCAAAGCTTCGCAATGTCCTCTTCTGTAAAAGAGGAAGCCTCCCATCGGCCCTGTGGGCTGGGTCCAAACATGATTGGCAAGCTTGAAGCAATGAAGTCGAACCTTGGGTGCTAGAACTCGAGGTTGGAAAGGCTGAGGAGAGGCTTGGCGTAAAAATAGACGGCCCTTGGCTCCTTTATAAAGGCAACAGGTATCGAACGCCTCCATCTAAGCCTGAAACCTGCCTATTCCTAAGGAATCTTCCCAGTGGAACGGTTGGGTTACCCACGCTCGTATTGATGAGAATCCCGCAATAAGGGGACACGATCTCTGCTTCGACAAGACGTGCCAATAAAAACCACGCCTCGAAACGTGGAACGGCAGGGCAGGAAACGGTTCGAAATAATGACCGGGCAAACGTGATGTCACATTACCAAAAGTTGTCAGCAGATTGGACTCGTCAAATATTATACTCTCCGCGGTTGTGTGTGGTCATTATGTTGCATTCCGGACACGTTCGTTGCATCCGAAGACTATCTTGGAGTATTCGGGAAGGGGAACCCGCCTTGCAATGCCGAAGACAATCCGCATGCCAGACACCTCGTCATTGAAGCCTGGTTCAAGGGCTACTGTGGGAGTCCTTGACTAAGGGGTCCTCGGGCGTCCGACCTGTTGTACATGGGCTGGACCGATGGGCTGTGAATATACAAAGACCGAAGACTCTACCCGTGTCCGGATGGCACTCTCCTTGGCATGGAAGGCAAGCTTGCCGGCCAAATATGAAGATTCCTTTCTCTGTAACCGACATTATGTAACCCTAGATCTCTCTGGTGTCTATATAAACCAGAGGGTTTAGTCCGTAGAGGCAAGATATAAGCAATTATAGTCATATAGGCTAGACTTCTAGGGTTTTAGCCATTACGATCTCGTGGTAGATCAACTCTTGTAATACTCATATTCATCAAGATCAATCAAGCAGGAAGTAGGGTATTACCTCCATAGAGAGTGTCCGAACCTGGGTAAACATTGTGTCCCGTGTCTCCTGTTACCATCTACCTTAGACGCACAGTTCGGGACCCCCTACCAGAGAAAGATTATCGGAATCCTTATTTTCATGGAAGACATTAAAAAGATGAAGCATATGAGGCACCCTCAATTCCATTTTATTTTTTGTAGTTTTCTTCTATAAACTAAACTAGTGATAAAACAAGAAACAAAAAGATTCGATTGCAAGATTTAAAGATATACCTTCAACACCCACCTCCCCGGCAACGGCGCCAGAAATTGCTTGATCTCTACTACGCAACCTTCTTCTTGTAGACCTTGTTGGGCCTCCAAGTGCAGAGGTTTGTAGGACAGTAGCAAATTTCCCTCAAGTGGATGACCTAAGGTTTATCAATCCGTGGGAGGCGTAGGTTGAAGATGGTCTCTCTCAAACAACCCTGCAACCAAATAACAAAGAGTCTCTTGTGTCCCCAACACACCCAATACAATGGTAAATTGTATAGGTGCACTAGTTCGGCGAAGAGATGGTGATACAAGTGCAATATGGATGATAGATATAGGTTTTTGTAATCTAAGAATATAAAAACAGCAAGGTAACTATTGATAAAAGTGAGCGTAAACGGTTTTGCAATGCTAGGAAACAAGGCCTAGGGTTCATACTTTCACTAGTGCAAGTTCTCTCAACAATAATAACATAATTGGATCATATAACTATCCCTCAACATGCAACAAAGAGTCACTCCAAAGTCACTAATAGCGGAGAACCAACAAAGAGATTATTGTAGGGTACGAAACCACCTCAAAGTTATCCTTTCTGATCAATCTATTCAAGTGTCCGTAGTAAAATAACACGAAGCTATTCTTTCCGTTCGATCTATCCTAGAGTTCGTACTAGAATAACACCTTAGGACACAAATCAACCAAAACCCTAATGTCACCTAGATACTCCAATGTCACCTCAAGTATCCGTGGGTATGATTATACGATATGCATCACACAATCTCAGATTCATCTATTCAACCAACATAAAGAACTTCAAAGAGTGCCCCAAAGTTTCTCCCGGAGAGTCAAGACGAAAACGTGTGCCAACCCCTATGCATAACGTCACAAGGTCACTGAACCCGCAAGTTGATCACCAAAACAACATCAAGTAGATCACGTGAATATCCCATTGTCACCACAGATAAGCACCTGCAAGACATACATCAAGTGTTCTCAAATCCTTAAAGACTCAATCCGATAAGATAACTTCAAAGGGAAAACTCAATCCATTACAAGAGAGTAGAGGGGGAGAAACATCATAAGATCCAACTATAATAGCAAAGCTCGCGATACATCAAGATCGTGCCACATCTAGAACACGAGAGAGAGAGAGAGAGAGAGAGAGAGAGATCAAACACATAGCTACTGGTACAACCCTCAGCCCCGAGGGTGAACTACTCCCTCCTCGTCATGGAGAGCGCCGGGATGATGAAGATGGCCACCGGTGATGGATCCCCCCTTCGGCAGGGTGCCGGAACAGGGTCCCGATTGGTTTTTGGTGGCTACAGAGGCTTGCGGCGGCCGAACTCCTGATCTAGGTTATTTTTTGGAGGTTTCTGTATTTATAGGAATTTTTGGCATAGGTCTCACGTTAGGGGGGTCTCCGAGTCGTCCACGAGATAGGGGGACGCGCCCAGGGGGTAGGGCGCATCCCCCACCCTCGTGGACGGACCGAGACTCTTCTGGCCCAACTCTTTTACTCTGGGGGCTTCTTTTGGTCCATCAAAAATCATCAAAAATTGGCACGTCAATTGGACTCCGTTTGGTATTCCTTTTCTGTAAAACTCAAAAATAAGGAAAAACAGAAACTGGCACTGGGCTCTAGGTTAATAGGTTAGTCCCAAAACTCATATAAAATAGCATATAAATGCATATAAAACACCCTAGATGGATAATATAATAGCATGGAACAATAAAAAATTATAGATACGTTGGAGACGTATCAAGCATCCCCAAGCTTAATTCCTGCTCGTCCTCGAGTAGGTAAATGATAAAAACAGAATTTTTGATGTGGAATGCTACCTAACATAATTTTCAATGTAATTTTCCTTATTGTGGCATGAATGTTCAGATCCGAAAGATCCAAGACAAAAGTATAATATTGACATAAAACAATAATACTTCAAGCATACTAACCAAGCAATTATGTCCTCTCAAAATAACATAGCCAAAGAAAGCTCATCCTTACAAAATCATATAGTTTGGCCATGCTTCATTTTTGTCACACAAGATGCTCCCATCATGCACAACCCCGATGACAAGCCAAGCAATTGTTTCATACTTTAGTATTCTCAAACTTTTTCAAATTTCACGTAATATATGAGCGCGAGCCATGGACATAGCACTATGAGTGGAAAAGAATATGATGATGGAGGTTGTGTGGAGAAGACAAAAAAGGAGAAAGTCTCACATTGACGCGGCTAATCAACGGGCTATGGAGATGCCCATCAATAGATATTAATGTGAGTGAGTACGGATTGCCATGCAACAGATGCACTAGAGCTATAAATGTATGAAAGCTCAACAAAATAAACTAAGTGGGTGTGCATCCAACTTGCTTGCTCACGAAGACCTAGGGCATTTGAGGAAGCCCATTGTTGGAATATACAAGCCAAGTTCTATAACGAAAATTCCCACTAGTATATGAAAGTGACAAAATAAGAGACTCTCTTTCATGAAGATCATGGTGCTACATTGAAACACAAGTGTGGAAAAGGGATAGCAACATTGCCCCTTCTCTCTTTTTCTCTCATTTTTTGGGCCTTCTCTTTTTTTTGGCCTTTCTCTTTTTTTGGGCCTTCTCTTTTTTTTATTTGGCCTTTCTCTTTTTTTTTTCACACGGGACAATGCTCTAATAATGATGATCATCACACTTCTATTTATTTACAACTCAAGGATTACAACTCGATACTAGAACAAAATATGACTCTATATGAGTGCCTCCGGCGGTGTACCGGGATGGGCAATGAATCAAGAGTGACGTGTATGAAAATTTTTGCATGGTGGCCTTGCCCCAAATACGACGTCAACTACATGATCATGCAAGGCAATATGACAATGATGAAGCGTGTCATAATAAACGGAACGGTGGAAAGTTGCATGGAAATATATCTCGGAATGGCTATGAAAATGCCATAATAGGTAGGTATGGTGGCTGTTTTGAGGAAGATATAAGGAGGCTTATGTGTGATAGAGCGTATCATATCACGGGGTTTGGATGCACCGGCGAAGTTTGCACCAACTCTCGAGGTGAGAAAGGGCAATGCACGGTACTGAAGAGGCTAGCAATGATGGAAGGGTGAGAGTGCGTATAATCCATGGACTCAACATTAGTCATAAAGAACTCACATACTTATTGCAAAAATCTACAAGTCATCAAAACCAAGCACTACACGCATGCTCATAGGGGGATAGATTGGTAGGAAAAGACCATCGCTCGTCCCCGGCCGCCGCTCATAAGGAAGGCAATCAAAGAAACACCTCATGCTTCAAATTTGTCGCACAACGGTTACCATATGTGCATGCTACGGGACTTGCAAACCTCAACACAAGTATTTCTCTATTTCACAATTACGCAGCTAGCACGACTCTAATATCACCATCTTTGTATCTCAAAACAATTATCAAGTATCAAACTTCTCATAGTATTTAATGCACTTTATATGAAAGTTTTTATTATACCCATCTTGGATGCCTATCATATTAGGACTAATTTTATAGCCAAAGCAAATTACCATGCTGTTTAGGACTCTCAAAATAATATACGTGGAGCATGAGAGTTCATCTATTTCTTCAAAATGAAACCACTGCTGTGCTCTAAAAGGATATAAGTGAAGCACTAGAGCAAATGACAAACTACTCCGAAAGATATAAGTGAAGATCAATGAGTAGTTGAATAACTATGTAACTATGTGAAGACTCTCTAACATTTAAGAATTTCAAATCTTGGTATTTTATTCAAACAGCAAGCAAAACAAAATAAAATAAAATGACGCTCCAAGCAAAACACATATCATGTGGTGAATAAAAATATAGCTCCAAGTAAAGTTACCGATGAACGAAGACGAAAGAGGGGATGCCATCCGGGGAATCCCCATGCTTAAGCTCTTGGTTGTCCTTGAATATTACCTTGGGGTTCCTTGGTAATCCCCAAGCTTAGGCTCTTGCCACTCCTTATTCCATAGTCCATCGAATCTTTACCCAAAACTTGAAAACTTCACAACACAAAACTCAACAGAAAACTCGTAAGCTCCGTTAGTATAAGAAAATAAATTACCACTTAGGTACTGTTGTGAACTCATTCTAAATTCATATTGGTGTAATATCTACTGTATTCCAACTTCTCTATGGTTCATACCCTCCGATACTACTCATAGATTCATCAAAATAAGTAAACAACACAATGAAACAGAATCTGTCAAAAACAGAACAGTCTGTAGCAATCTGATTTGTTTGAATACTTCTGGAACTACAAAAATTCTGAAATAAAATGGTGGCGTGAGGTATTTGTCTATTAATCATCTGCAAAAAGAATCAACCTAAAAGCACTCTCTAGTAAAAAAATGGTAGCTAATCTCGTGAGCGCAAAAGTTTCTGTTTTTTACAGCAAGATCGCAAAGACTTCATCCAAGTCTTCCCAAAGGTTCTACTTGGCACAAACACTAACTAAAACAATAAAACCACATCTAAACAGAGGCTAGATGAATTATTTATTACTAAACAGGAGCAAAAGGCAAAGAACAAAAATAAAATTGGGTTGCCTCCCAACAAGCGCTAACGTTTAACGCCCCTAGCTAGGCATGATGATTTCAATGATGCTCAAGATAAGAATTGAAACATAAAGCCTTCCTATGCATAGGGATTTTTTGATCAAACAATATATTGGAGCAAGAATCAACTAGCATAGGAAGGAAAAACAAGCATGACTTCAAAAATTTCAACACACAGCGAGGAAACTTGATATTATTGCAATTCCTACAAGCATATATTCCTCCCTCATAACAATTTTCAGTAGCATCATGAATGAATTCAACAATATAACCATCACATAAAGCACTCTTTTCATGATCTACAAGCATAGAAAATTTACTAATCTCCACATAAGAAAAATTCTTCTAATTCGGAATAGTGGGAGTATCATAAGAAACTCGAATACTATAAATTGTTTCCACATTAAAAGAGTAATGTTTAGAAAAAGGGTAATCATAATCATGACAAGTTTTAATATAATCATCACTACTTTTTATAGCATAAGTGTCATCACAATAATCATCATAAGTAGCAACATTGTTCTAATCATAATCAATTGAAACCTCTTCCAAGATAGTGGAATCATTACTAAATAAAGTCATGACCTCTCCAAATCCACTTTCATAATTGTCACAATAAGATTCAACACCCTCCAAAATAGTGGGATCATTACTTCCTAAAGTTGAAACTCTTCCAAACCCACTTTCATCAATATAAACATCATAAATAGGAGGTATGCTATCATCATAATAAATTTGCTCATCAAAACTCGGGAGGCTAAAAATATCATCTTCATTAAACATAGCATCCCCAAGCTTGGGACAAACATTAATTGCAGCAAATAAATTCTCAAACATGTCATTCTCATCAAACATAGCATCCCCAAGCTTGGGCATTTTCATATCATAAGCATAATCACTCTCATCATTAATAGTATGGATAGCACCAATAGTATAGCAATTATCATCATCACAATGAGTAATAGGAGCAACATCATTTGGGAGGGATACCTTTTTTACCTTTGCTTCTTCATCTTCTCTTTTTCTTCTTCGCATCATGTGTGGGTTTAATCCTCTTTTTGGAGCTCCTTGTTAATGAGATTGGTTGAATAGAAGGCTCCTCCTCGTTACCTGATTCATCATTCGAAATAATAGGAGAATATTGGGAAGTCTCTTCCCTTTCATTAGTATTCTCTTCATTGTCTATTTGTTTTCTTGTCTTTATGTAATTGGCAATATAAGGATTTTCAATGCAATTCACCGCACAATACATAAAAATTTCTTCTAGATCCAAATCAAGAACTCTCTCAAGGGCAAATTCTGGAATATCCTTAGTTATACGTTTCATTTCTTCATAACTCAAAAGCAAACTAAGTTCATTATGATGTGCAAGGGAAATCAAGTCATCACAATTTTTGGACACGATTCGATCATGAAACAGTTTGCATTGGATATTTAAATGACCACGTTCATTGCAAAGTTCACAAGGATGGCTAAGAAAATTTAAATTTTTAGCACAAACATCTAGCCTTTCTTGCAACCATTTAGTTTCTAAATACTTATGCCTCTTGCAAAATCTATCTTCCCTATTTGGTGTGTACTTGCAAACTCTATGTACTCCACAAAAGTTGACATGCTTATAAGAGACATTTTCATCATGACTAGTGCAATCATCATTAGTACTATGGATATTCAAAGAGTTCATACGAACAACATTGCAATCATGCTCATCATTCAAAGATTTAGTGCCAAACATTCTAATCCATTCTTCCTCTAGCAATGGAGCACAATTATCGGAATCCTTATTTTCATGGAAGACATTAAAAAGATGAAGCATATGAGGCACCCTCAATTCCATTTTATTTTTTGTAGTTTTCTTTTATAAACTAAACTAGTGATAAAACAAGAAACAAAAAGATTCGGTTGCAAGATCTAAAGATATATCTTCAAGCACCCCCCCCGGCAAACGGCGCCAGAAATTGCTTGATGTCTACTACGCAACCTTCTTCTTGTAGACGTTGTTGGGCCTCCAAGTGCAGAGGTTTTTAGGACAGTTTCCCTCAAGTGGATGACCTAAGGTTTATCAATCCGTGGGAGGCGTAGGTTGAAGATGGTCTCTCTCAAACAACCTTGCAACCAAATAACAAACAGTCTCTTGTGTCCCCAACACACCCAATACAATGGTAAATTGTAAAGGTGCACTAGTTCGGCGAAGAGATGGTGATACAAGTGCAATATGGATGAAAGATATAGGTTTTTGTAACCTAAAAATATAAAAACAGCAAGGTAACTATTGATAAAAGTGAGCGTAAACGGTTTTGCAATGCTAGGAAACAAGGCCTAGGGTTCATACTTTCACTAGTGCAAGTTCTCTCAACAATAATAACATAATTGGATCATATAACTATCCCTCAACATGCAACAAAGAGTCGCTCCAAAGTCACTAATAGCGGAGAACAAACGAAGAGATTATTGTAGGGTATGAAACCACCTCAAAGTTATCCTTTCTGATCAATCTATTCAAGTGTCCGTAGTAAAATAACACGAAGCTATTCTTTCCGTTCGATCTATCCTAGAGTTCATACTAGAATAACACCTTACCCTAATGTCACCTAGATACTCCAATGTCACCTCAATCACCGTGGGTATGATTATACGATATGCATCACACAATCTCAGATTCATCTATTCAACCAACATAAAGAACTTCAAAGAGTGCTCCAAAGTTTCTACCGGAGAGTCAAGACGAAAACGTGTGCCAACCCCTATGCATAACTTCACAAGGTCACTGAACCCGCAAGTTGATCACCAAAACATACATCAAGTAGATCACGTGAATATCCCATTGTCATCACAGATAAGCACATGCAAGACATACATAAAGTGTTCTCAAATCCTTAAAGACTCAATCCGATAAGATAACTTCAAAGGGAAAACTCAATCCATTACAAGAGAGTAGAGGGGGAGAAACATCATAAGATCCAACTATAATAGCAAAGCTCGCGATACATCAAGATCGTGCCACATCAAGAACACGAGAGAGAGAGAGAGAGAGATCAAACATATAGCTACTGGTACATTTCCTCAGCCCCGAGGGTGAACTAGTCCCTCCTCGTCATGGAGAGCGTCGGGATGATGAAGATGGTCACCAGTGATGGATCCCCCCTCCGTCAGGGTGCCGGAACAGGGTCCCAATTGGTTTTTGGTGGCTACAGAGGCTTGCGGCAGCGGAACTCTCGATCTAGGTTATTTTCTGGAGGTTTCTGTATTTATAGGAATTTTTGGCGTAGGTCTCACATCAGGGGGGTCTCCGAGTCATCCACGAGATAGGGGGACGCGCCCAGGGGGGTACGGCGCGTCCCCCACCTTCGTGGACGGCCCAGGACCCTTCTGGCCCAACTCTTTTACTCTGGGGCTTCTTTTGGTCCATAAAAAATCATCAAAAATTGGCACGTGAATTGGAATCCGTTTGGTATTCCTTTTCTGTAAAACTCAAAAACAAGGAAAAAACAAAAACTGGCACTGGGCTCTAGGTTAATAGGTTAGTCCCAAAAATCATATAAAATAGCATATAAATGCATATAAAACATCCTAGATGGATAATATAATAGCATGGAATAATCAAAAATTATAGATACGTTGGAGACGTATCAGCTACCTACCAGCATATGATCCAAACATGCCTGGAAAAACAAATCGGCAAAACAGTTGAAGCGTACGTAGACGACGTGGTCATCAAGACGAAGCACGTCGAAACACTGGTGGACGATCTTTGCCTCACCTTTGATAACCTTCGGGCATATGACATACGGCTTAATCCGGAAAAATGTGTCTTCGGAGTCCCAGCCGGAAAATTGCTAGGGTTTATTGTTTCCCATAGAGGAATTGAAGCAAACCCAACCAAGATCCAAGCTCTGTCACAATTGGCTATACCAACAGACCTAAAGCAAGTCCAAAAACTAGCAGGGTGCGTTGCGGCATTAAGCCGTTTTATCTCCAAGTTGGGAGAAAAAACATTACCACTCTACAAGCTATTATGACGCACTGACAACTTTGAATGGACGAATTCTGCAACAGCCGGATTGGAAGAAATCAAAGCCCTACTTGCAAGCAACCCAATCCTAGCTGCCCCAGGTGTTGGCGAGCCTATGTTCTTATACATTTCGGCAACTAACCAAGTAGTTAGTGCCGTACTCGTCATCGAACGAGGGGAGGAGGGACATAAACTCCCCACCCAAAAACTAGTCTATTATGTATCGGAGGTCCTTACATCTTGCAAATCCCGATACCCCCACTACCAGAAAATAGCTTATACAGTCTTCATGGCATCCCGTAAACTGCGACACTACTTTCAAGAGTGTCCGATCATAGTGGCATCAGAAGTACCACTTAACGATATTATAAATAACAGGGACGCCACTGGCCGCATAGCTAAATGGGCCATCGAGCTTCTACCGTTCGAAATAATATACAAGAAACGCCGGGCTATTAAATCCTAGGTGTTAGGCAACTTTGTCGCTGAATGGACGAAAGCCGAACTCCCTAAAGAGTACAGTTCATACTCCAATTAGATTATGTACTTCGACGGCTCCAAAATGCTGGCCGGACTGGGGGCTGGCGTCATCCTATCATCTCCTACCGGGAATACAGTCTGCTATGTATTAAAAATTATGTATACGGACTCCAATAATGCAACCGAATATGAGGTGCTTCTGCATGGTCTTCGCATGGCTGTCTCCATGGGTATACGACGCCTGGAGGTGCGCGGTGATTCGAACCTCGCAATATCCCAGGTCAATGGAGAGTTCGATGCAAAGGACCCAAAAATGGCGGCATATCGAAACGCCATATTAAAAATATCGGCTCGGTTTGAGGGACTTGAGTTTCATCATGTCGCTCGAGATAGTAATCAAGCAGCCGACATCCTCGCTTGCATGGGCGCTAAGTGCGACCCTGTGCCACCTAACACTTTCGTGGAAAGGCTCTTTAAGCCATCCATAGTATGGCAGGGTGAGAGCGGAGAAGATAGTGCGGACCTGGTCACACCCCCAGCTGCCGAACACAATGCAGACAACGTCGGGGGTCCGAATATCAAGATAACACCTTCTGCTCACGAGATCATGGCCGTTATCGCTCCCTGGACCAAACCATTCCTAGCCTACCTTAATAAGCAGGAGCTTCCCGACGATCAAAATGAAGCTCGGCGCATAGTTCGGCGCTCTAAAGCCTTCAAAGTGCATGAGGGTGAACTGTACAGAAAGAGCACCACCGGAGTCCTCCAAAGGTGTATCTCCGAAGAGGAGGGAAGGCAACTCTTGGCAGAAGTACATGCTGGCCTGGGCGGTCATCACGCCGCAACTCGAGCCCTCATAAGAAAGGCATTCAGGACATGTTTTTTCTCACCCACGGCTCGAGCAGACGCTCAAGCCCTTGTCCAACATTGTGTGGGCTGTCAGCTTTTCGCCAATCAAAGTCACATGCCTCCCACCGCACTAAAAACAATCCCCATTACTTGGCCCTTTGCGGTCAGGGGTCTTGATATGGTCGGTCCCCTTAAAGGGGGAAGCCACAAAAAGAAATATTTGCTGGTAATGGTAGATAAATTCACTAAATGGGTAGAGGCCAAACCAGTAAAAACGGCTGAGGCAGGGCCAGTGATTGACTTTATATCCAGCGTAGTCCACCGTTATGGTGTCCCGCACAGTATCATCACTGATAATGGCTCCAATTTTACAGCTGAAGAGGTGAAAACCTGGTGCGCTAAGTTGGGCATTAAACTCGACTACGCATCCATATATCACCCTCAAACAAACGGCCAAGTCGAAAGGGCCAATGGTCTGGTCATGAGTGGCATTAAGCCCAGACTAGTGCGCTCATTGCGAGAATCAGACAAGCACTGGGTTGAGGAACTCGATTCCGTACTCTGGGGACTCTGGACCACGCCCAATCGAACGACTGGATACACAGCCTTCTTTATGGTGTACGACACATAGGTCGTATTGCCCTGCGACATTATTCATGACTCACCTAGGGTGCGCATGTACGAAGAGAGGGAAGCCGAATTAGATCGGCAGGATGACTTAGACGGACTCGAAGAGGAGCGAGATGTTGCTAAAGCTCGTTCTGCATTTTATCAACAACAGGCCAGGCGTTACCAAAGAAGAGAAGTGCGGGCTAAGACATACAATGTCGGGGAACTTGTTTTACGCCTCCCGGAAAAGAAAAAGGACAAGCTCAAACCTAAATGGGAGGGCCCCTTCATCATAGATGAAGTGCTTACTGGAGGAGCCTATCGCCTTCGCAATGCAGCGGATAATCGCCTTGAGCCGAACCCTTGGAACGCTGCCCGGCTCCGAAGATACTACGCATAGTTCGGCCTTCTCACGTTTCATTTTGACTAGGTTTTTTCCTTTTTTTCTCTCGTTTTTTGTTTTTATTGCCCTTCTCAATGTATGTCCGGATCAACCTTATTATTCGGGGTAAACATCTTTAATTGTATACACCCCACCATACATGGGGGCTTCTCTAACGAAGCATATTATTAAAAGCTTATACGCTTCCTTGTCCATGTCGGTTGTTGCTATACAACTTTTGCCATTTTTATGCACCTCTATGACTTAAGTTTTTGCCAAGATGGGTTGCCTCGATCCTGTGTTTATACCCTACGTTCCCGATTGTTCGGCTAGGTTGTAAAGGGAGTACCTCTGCGATTGTTACAACCGGGTTATCCAGATCTGTACCTCAGACGGGTGAAGCCGAAGGCTAGCGTTCTTAAGGGAATAATTGGTCGGCAAATAAGCGACAGACTGTTTACTGGAACAACTATGGAATTGGCTGCCTGTAAAAGCCTAGGCATGCATAATTTAGGATGCCAGCCCAAGGAAAGAAACCCCTAACAGAACTATTTTCCTTGGAAGATGTTTCTTACGTTAAACAGTAATATAACATAACTCCCCGAACACATTTTATGTTTGTTCGAGCAATATGACCGGATTGCCTTGTTTCTGAAGATACTAAATGTTTCTTAGTTAAAACATAGTATACGGAAACACTCCAACTTCTTGGTTTGGAGGTGGAAGCCGAAGGTCTGCGATGACAAAATTTTTACAAGTTCGGCAGGAAATAAGTTCGGTCATAAAGTATATTGATACATAGAATCGAATGCCTACTTTCTTTCTAGGTCATCTATAATGTTGTCCAGCTTACAATCTTCTTGCGAATATTTCGCTGCTATCATTACTTGGTCATACACCAAGTTTACAGGAATTTTCTTCCCATCCGGTCCCTGAGGTCCAACTCGGGCCATGTGATTCGGATCGAGTCCGGTATAGTGTGTCTTCACCATGGCCCATGCCTCTCGCACACCTTCCCGACATGCGGACGTCTTCCAAAGCTCGAAGCGACACCGAGCACCCTTGAACAGGTCCGCCAACCCTTCCATACTCTCTGGAGGGACATCGGATGGACATATTCTTCATGGCTTTCCGGGCACGCTCGTGCAACTTTGAGAGTTCTTTTAGAATGTCGCTTTGAAGCCCGGACACTTCCTCTCCCCGACGGCCGGTTCAGACCTGTATGAACCAAATTATAACATTCCGTATTATATGATTATATCAGTACTTCAGATGGTTCAAGAGTCATACCGAATATGCCGCCCTTCAGCTTTTGGTTCTCCTGTTGCACATCCAAGAGTTGAGCCTTTATGCTCTTTATCTCTTCAGTCTGCTTCTTCAGTTCCTCTTCCAGTTTTTTATCTTTTCCCCGGTCATCGGGGCACTCTTCAATTCTTCCAGCTCTGTGACAGAGGCATTTAGCTGTGTCTAGCTTGCCTTGAGCTCCTGGGACAATGCATTGTTCTTCTGCTTAAGGACCTGCGGTCATAAACGATCCTCAAATCGGTTGGTTCCTACCGCTTTAAGTCTCGGGGGCTACTGGTACATCTATATATTAAAAATTGCGTAAATTCTCACCTGTATATCCTTTGAGAACAGGCGAGCAACTCCAGTAAGTCCGTCCCGGGCAGCTCGGATATACACGTCCACAGTGCCGAGAGCGGTAAACTCTTGCTTCGAAAAGGCCGGGGCGCACATGGCCTCTTTTAGGCGATGGTGATTCATCGCACTCTCCACCTCGGAGTTAGTGGCGGACACCTCATCCGGATCTTCATGACGTGGATGAGACGGCGCCACCCCTGTATTCGCTCTCGTCCTAGTTGACGAGTTCGGCATCGCATGGGCTGTGGCTCGGCTTGCTGGAATCTTGGGCACGGTTCGCCGTATACCTCTCCTGAGATGATAGAAGGAGGAAAATGACAATTTGGCTTTATGCTCAGACATGAAGTAACGAATATACCTCTTTGGTGACGGAGCAGGCTCAGCGGCGCTCTCGGTCCCCTTTCGTTTCGCGCGCTCACCCCACGAAGGAGCCGTTTTCCTTTTGGCTGCCCCGTACTTGGGTACGGCTCGCTGAGCGCCGATCCTGTGCAGCACGGTCCAGTGCGGAGGGTAAGTTGTGAGCAGAAGTGTTTCCCTTTTTAAATGATTTCCGAACACTTACCTTAACGAAGGGATAGAGATCGGGGTAATCGGCCATAATGGCTACCTCCGAGCCGTCAAGGCTCGCCTGATAATAAATTCTGTCTCCAAATTCTATAAATATATCCAGATCCTCATGGAATCCAGGGTCTTCATGGCGAGCATGGTCCTCTGGTTGAGGAGGGGGGCAATATATGTTCTCAACTACCTTCCTCCATGAATGTTTTGAAGCAATCAGAGTATTCGGATTAATGCATCCCAATAATAAAGAAAGTAATGAATGACTAAACTTACCCATTCAATGGGGCTGTACATGGAGAAACCTTCCCGACAATTTAAACGGGCGAAGTCCTCTTCTCCCCCTTATAAAGGTCTATCAGCATCGCAACCAATGCAGCTTGGTTATCCGAACCCTCTCGCCTATAGCGCGACACGTCGTCCTCCCCGTTGTAGTTCCATAAAGGAGCCACTCTGGATTGAAGAGGCTGGATACATCGCTTTATTGCTATGGCCATGACTTCAATGATGGAGAGTCCGGAATGGGTCAGCAATCTGACCTTCCTAACCAACCTCATCACCTCCGCACTATCTTTTTGTACGGAGGACCTGGGGCGCCAGCTGAATAGCTTCTTTAAGGGAGCGCTAGAAAATTCGGGAAGTCCGCGCCGGACAGGGTCCGGGAGAGGAACATCATCAATGTAAAACCATTCCGAAGACCATTCTTCGGACCCCCTCTTTGGAGTCCCGACTGGGTAACCGGACCCGGCTATGCGCCATACTTCGGTGCCACCCACTTCAAATATAGACCCTCCGCCCTGGTGGCGGGGGACGAGGCAAAATAAGTTTTTACATAGTACGAAATGAGCCTCACAGCCAAAAAATAATTCATAGAGGGCGACAAAACCAGAAATATGCAGAATGGAACCCGGTGTGAGGTTGTGCAGCTGGATCCCTTAATATTCCAATAGACCCCAGAGGAAGGGGTGGATCGGGAATCCTACGCCCCTTAGAAGGAACAAGAAGAAGCACACCCTCTCCCCTTGGTTGGGGTTGGGGAAATTCTCCGCCAATACACCATCGCCCGTAGAAGCTAATCCTGCCCGTACGGAGACTAGATCCACGGGGGGGGGGGGGATATCCTTGTGTCTGGAGACGATTGAGCTGAAGATGGGATACAGAACAGCTTTGCCAATCCCCCTCTTGAGGGCCATGAGGATGCGAGGAGGAGCCAGGGGCGCTAGCCATGGTTTGAGTTTTCCGTGGTTTGCTCTGTTGCTCTTGGGGCGATGTGAGATGGCATTCGGGCATCTAACCTCGTTATATAAACGCCGCCCGTGCCTGTTAAAGGGTTAAAAGGTAAAACATAATGGACCATTCGCATTCGCACGGACAGAAATCGAGGCGATGGCAGGAAGGGATCATAAAGGCTAGACACAGAAGCCGATGCCGGACTATCGTCAATCCGGAGTATGGTGGGGAACCCACCTTACAAAGCCGAAGACTTATATCCGCATACTATATCATCATTGAAGGCAAGTTCGGGGGCTACTGAGGGAGTCCTGGATTCAGGGGTCCTCAGGTGTCCGGCCCAGGAGTATGGGCCGGGTTGGATGGGTTGTACAAGATCAAGCTGAAGACCATCCAACTTGTCCGGGTGGGACTTCTCTATATGTGAACGGCAAGATTAGAGTCCAGGTGTACCGTTTCCTTCCCTGATAAACTGACCTTGTACAAACCCTAGGCCCCTCTAGTGTGTATATAAACTGGAGGGTTTAGTTCATAGAGGCTATCCTCATTACCATCATCGGAATATTCATAGGCTAGACATCTAGGGTTTAGCCGCCATGATCTCGAGGTAGATCAACTCTTGTAATCACTATATTCTTCGAATATAATCAAGCAGGAGTAGGGTTTTACCTCCTTTAAGAGGGCCTGAACCTGGGTAACATTGTGTCCCTTGGTCCCCTGTTACCATCGATCCCTAGACGCACAGCTTGGGCCCCCTACCCGAGATCTGCCGATTTTGACACCGACAGGGGGTCCCAAGTTGTGTGTCTAAGGATCGATGGTAACAACGGACAATAGGACATGATGTTTACCAAGGTTCGGGCCCTCTTAAAGGAGGTAAAATCCTACGTCCTGCTCGATTGTATTCGATGTGTATAAGTGTTACAAGAGTTGATCTACCTCGAGATCGTAATGGCTAAACCCTAGCCGTCTAGCCTATGATTCTTCTGATAGCCTCTACGAACTAAACATTCCGGTTTATATACACACCGGAGGGGCCTAGGGTTGTACAGAGTTGGCTTGCAAAGGAAGGTAACATTACACCCGGACACCAAACTTGCCGTTCTACGCAAATAGGAGTCCCACCCGAACATGGGGGATAGCCTTTTGCTTCATCTTCACGGCCCATCAGTCCGGCCCATATAGAATAGTCCGGACACCCGAGGACCCCCTAGTCCTGGACTCCCTCAGTAGCCCCTGAACCAGGCTTCAATGATGATGTGTTCGGCACGCGAATTGTCTTCGGCATTGCAAGGCGGGTTCCTTCTCCTGAATACTTTAAGTTAGCTTCCTGCATAAAGGAACTGTGTTCGGCTCTGCATAATTAATACAACCCTTAGCCACGAAGGCAAGACGTCAAAATAGGAACGGTGTCTTTACTGACAACTTTTTCGGCGAAGCGTCACACTTGACTCTTTAACATTCAGACCTTTTTCACGCCTCCCGTTTCGCGTTTTGAGGCCTAGCCTCCATTGGCACGTCTTGTCAAAATAGAGATCATGCCTGGCCATTACGGGATCCTCACCAATATGATTTGGGTAATCCAACCGCACCTTATGCATGATCTTGTTGGGAACAGGCGAGGTTTACGGCTTGAGAGGGGGACGCTTGGCATTTTCACCGTCTATAAAAGGATAAATTCCCCTCCTTTTTCCTCACGCCTTCCTCTATCCTCTGTCTCCCAATCTCCAAGCTCCAGCGCCTACAACTCCGATCTCTTCCACCACTGCCTCCTTCTCCAGCAATGGCCGGGTCTGGCTCTAAGGGCAAGTGGGAGGCCTCCACCATCACTGAAAAGGACGTCAAGGATCTCCGAAGCGTAGGCTATCTGTCCGCGAATATCGCGCATAGAATCCTAGACAAAGATCAGGTTATTCCTGCTCCAGAGCCTGGTGAGAGGGTCGTGTTCATCCCCCATTTCCTTCGGGGGCTAGGATTTCCCCTCCACCCCTTCGTCTGGGGTGTTATGTTTTTCTACGGGCTAGATTTCCATGATCTAGCCCCAAATTCCTTCCTCCACATATCTGCTTTTATAGTCGTGTGTGAGGTTTTCCTCCGCATCCCCCACACTTCGGCCTATGGCTCAAAATCTTCAATCTGAAGCCGAAGGTGGTCAATGGACAACACACGGATTGCGGCGGAGCCATGGTAAGCAAACTTCCTAACGCCGTCTGGCCAAAAGGGGCATTCGTGGAAATAGTTAAGGTATGGCAGCAGGAGTGGTTTTACATCATCGAACCCCGTGATGCCACCTGGGCGGCCACGCCTGACTTCAGATCCGGACCCCCAGTGAGACTCACCTCATGGACCGCCAAGGGCCTTGATTGGGGGTCCAAATCGGAGGTGAAGATGCTCCAGAAACGCATCTCCGACATGTTGGGTGAGAACACAGGTCTCACAAATGTGATTCAAGTGATGCTCTTCCGCCGCACCCTTCCCTGCCAGCTCTGGGCCTCCCCCATGTGGGAGTTTAATCCGGAGGAGCCACGGACCCTGAAGCACTTCTTCGGCACCACGCACGAAGATATATGGAAGCAGCTCTTCAAGGCTCAGAAAAAGTGGCCGAAGAAGACCGAGGACATCGGACTCGACATCGAGAATCCGGCCATGACGGTAAGCATAATCTTTTCGAATACCTATCCGGTCGATATTTTAGATATAACAGAAATTATATTGCCTGCTTTACTTACAGGTCTGGACGACAAAGGCGGAACGGATCAACTGTCCGGCACCGCTGCCTGAGGATCCGGCCACACCCTAGCTAACGGAGATGCTGGTCCCAGTGCCCTATCAGGCGTTGGAGAAGAAAACCAAGAAAAAGAAGGGCTAGGAGGCCAAGGGCGGCCCCCGCCCCAAAGGTCCTTCAGAAACAGGATCCGGAGAGACCAAAGACCTCTCTTCCCACGAAGGAGATGAGGAGGAAGAGGAGGAGGAGGTGGAAAGCGACTCCCCCCATAAGGGGAGGAAGAAGTAGAGGGTGGCCTCCGAAGACCCGGAGGGGGAGGCGCCCAAGAGGGGGAAGCTGACTGATACGCCTCCAACATATCTACTTTTGCTAATGCTTTTCCTCTTGTTTTGGACTCTAATTTGCATGATTTGAATGAAACTAACCCCAGACTGACACTGTTTCCAGCAGAACTACCATGGTGTTGTTTTTGTGCAGAAATAAAATTTCTCGGAATGGAACGAAACTTTACGAGGATTTTTTATGCAATATATCAGAATTTCTGGAGCCAACAACCACCGAAGGCAAGCACATGGGAGGGCACAACCCACCAGGGCGCCCCCCTCCAGGCGAGGCCAGGTGGGTTATCCCCACCTGGTGGCCCCGTAGACCCTGAAACCTACGCTATAAAGTCACATTTTCCGGGAAAAAAATCAAGGAGAAGGAATTATCGCATTCCATGAGACAGAGCCGCCGTCACCTCCTGTTCTTCATCGGAAGGCCAGATTTGGAGTCCGTTTGGGGCTCTGGAGAGGGGGGTCTTCGTTCTTCGTCATCACCAACCCTTCTCCATTGCCAATTCCATGATGCTCCCCACCGGGAGTCAGTAATTCCTTCATAGGTTCGCTGGTTGGTGAGGAGTTGGATGAGATTCATCATGTAATCAAGTTAGTTTTGTTAGGGCTTGATCCCTAGTATCCACCATGTTCTGAGATTGATATTTCTATGCCTTTGCCATGCTTAATGCTTGTCACTTTGGGCCTGGGTGCCATGATTTCATATCTGAACCATTTATGTTATCACCATTATATTTACGTTCTAGATCTGATCTTGCAAGTTATAGGTACCTACTACGTGTTATGATTCGGCAACCCCGGAGTG
This sequence comes from Triticum aestivum, assembly GCF_018294505.1. Classification (NCBI taxonomy): domain Eukaryota; kingdom Viridiplantae; phylum Streptophyta; class Magnoliopsida; order Poales; family Poaceae; genus Triticum; species Triticum aestivum. Next base: position 445,066,561 of record NC_057811.1, on the reverse strand, counting down.
ACAATAGTCGGGACCACTACCGGTCATGACCTTAGTTTGAGGAGTTCATCTATTCACCGTGTGCTAATGCTTTTTTCCGGTTCTCTATTAAATGAGGCCTTAATATCCCTTAGTTTCCAATAGGACCCCGCTGCCACAGGAGGGTAGGACAAAAGATCTCATGCAAGTTCTTTCCATAAGCATGTATGACTATTTATGGAATACATGCATACATTATATTTGTGAACTGGAGCTAGTGTCTTATCGCCCTAGGTTATGACTGTCACATGATGAATATCATCCAACAAATTATCGATCCAATGCCTACGAATTTATCTTATATTTTTCTTGCTAAGTTACTACTACTATCGTTACTGTTGCACTTGTCACAAAACTACTGCTATCACTGTTACCATTACTATTGCTGCTGCTACTATTATCAAAACTATCATACTACTTTGCTACTGATCACTTTGCTACAGATAATTAATCTCCAGGTGTGGTTGTATTGACAACTCAGCTGCTAATACTTGCAAATATTCTTTGGCTCCCCTTTTGTCGAATCTATAAATTTGGGTTGAATACTCTACCCTCGAAAACTGTTGCGATCCCCTATACTTGTGGGTTATCAAGACATTTTTCTGGCGCCGTTGCCGGGGAGCATAGCTATATTTGTGGAGTCACTTGGTATTATTATCAATTTATCACTATGAAGAATCTGAAGGATGCTAAGACTATGATTTTTCCCTCTAAGACGAGGGGAGGTAAGGAACTGCCATCTAGCTCTGCTTTAGATTCACCTTCTTTTATAAGTAAACTTGCAACACCACCACATGCTATTAATCCTGACATGTCGCAAGTTATTGATGACGCTACCTCTGCTATGAATGATGCTTATGATGATGCTAGTACCTTGCTTGATGATAATGTGCCACTAGGTGAATTTCTTGATGAACAAATTGCTAGAGTAAGACAACATGATATTGTTGCATCTGATGATGAGTATGAAACTGAAAATCTTGAAACACCTGCTAGAACTAGCCTTCATAGATATGAATTGCCTAAGGTACCGAAAGGTTATGTTATGAATGAGGAGACAACTAGAGATATTCTTGCTTGTAAGGATAGAGATGATCTAGAGAAATTACTATGTAAGTATAAAGAAAAATCTATGAATGCTAGAATGCAATATGATCCTAAGTTCGCTACTTCACCCATCTTTATTGATGATAAGGATTATGAATTCTCTGTCGACCCAGAGTTAATTACTTTGGTTGAATCTGATCCTTTCCATGGTTATGAAACTGAAACTATTGTGGCACATCTTACTAAGTTGAATGACATAGCCACCCTTTTTACTCATGATGAGAAAACTCGCTATTACTATATTCTCAAATTATTTCCGTTCTCATTAAAGAGTGATGCTAAAGCTTGGTACAATACTCTTGCTCCTGGTTGTGTGCGTAGTCCCCCGGATATGATTTATTACTTCTCTGAAAAATAGTTTCCTGCTCATAAGAAACAAGCTGCCTTGCAGGAGATATTTAAAATTGTGCAAATTAAAGAAGAGAGTCTCCCACAAGATTGGGGGAGGCTTTTCCAATTGCTTAATGCTTTGCCTGATCATCCTCTTAAGAAAAATGAAATACTTGATATCTTCTATAATGGACTAACCGATGCTTCTATGGACTTCCTAGATAGTTGTGCTGGTTGTGTTTTCAGGGAACGAACTATTGGGCAAGCTGAAGAATTATTGAATAACATATTGAAAAATTATGATGATTGTACTCTTCCTGAACCACTACCTAAACCCACTCCGAAGAACAGGGGTGTATTATATCTCAGTCCTGAACATATGCAAGAGGTAAAGAAATCTATGAAGGAAAAAGGTATTAAAGCTGAGGATGTCAAAAATTTACCTCCTATTGAAGAAATACATGGGCTTGATACACCACCACTGCCTAAGGTGGTAGAGGTAAATTCTCTAATGAAATTCAATGATAATGATAATCCTCACACTATGCACCCTAGCCAATACCTTTATGAGTTTGAGAATTATATTAGAATGCAAGATCACTTCAATGCAAATGTTATGAAACAATTGAAATACAATTCTGATATGATTGCTTGCTTAAGTGACTTGTTATTTAGAATCTCAAATGATGTTAGAGGTGTAGGAAAGCATGATTCTATGGTTCAAACTTAGTTAGAGCAAGTTTCTAAATCTTAAAGAGAGTTGCTTGATGAAATGAATAATAATATACATGACTTTGCTGTTAGAGTTGCAACTAGAGGAGCTAAAATGACTCAGGAACCACTTTATCCTGAGGGACACCCAAAAAGAATTTAACAGGATTCACAGAGGAATAATACCACTGCACCTAGTCCGTCTAAAAAGAAGAAGAAAAATAAAAATGATAGGACTTTGCATGCTTCTAGTGAACCTGAAATAGAAAAACCTCCTGATAATGATAATGATGTTTCTATTTCTGATGCTGAAAGTCAATCTGGTAATGAACACTCACCTAGTGATAATGAAAAAGATAATGCTGATGTTCATGAAGATACTCAACCAAACAATGAAAAAGAACCAGATAATGATGTTGAAATAGAACCAGTTGTTGATGTTGATAACCCACAACCCAAGAATACACGATATGATAAAAGAGACTTTATTGCTAGAAAACACGGTAAGGAAAGAGAACCGTGGGTTCAAAACCTATGCCCTTTCCACCTAAGTCAACTAAAAAGGAAGATGATGAGGAATTTGAACGCTTTGCTGAAATGCTGAGGCTAGTCTTTTCGCGTACTCGCTTGACTGATATCTTAAAAATGCCTCCTTATGCAAAGTACATGAAAGACATCATCACCAATAAGAGGAAAATACCAGAAACTGAAATCTCCACCATGCTTGCTAATTACTCTTTTAAGGGTCGAATACCTAAAAAACTTGGAGATCTGGGAATACCAACTATACCTTGCTCCATCAAAAGAAATTATGTGAAAACTACTTTATGTGATTTAGGAGCTGGTGTTAGTGTTATGCCTTTCTCTTTATATAAAAGACTTGATTTGAATAAACTCACACCTACTGAAATATCTTTGCAAATGGCTGACAAATCAACTGCCATACCTATCGGTATTTGTGAGGATGTGCCCGTTGTTGTTCCTAATGTTACTATTTTGACTGACTTTGTTATACTTGAGATGCCCGAGGACGGCATCATGTCGATTATCCTTGGTAGACCCTTCTTGAATACTGCAGGGGCTGTTATTGATTGCAATAAAAGCAAGGTCGCCTTTCATATCAATGGTAATGAGCATATAGTGCACTTTCCGAAGAAACAATTCCAAGTGAATGGTATTAATGTCATTGAAAAATCTCCAACAATCACTATTGGAAGTTTTCAACTACCTCTACCTACTATTAAAAAGAAATATGAAATGCTTATTGTTGAGGACATTCATATCCCCGTTGAGGTAACTTAGTGATTTATGAAAGTTCTTCGGTTTCATGCTAATCGAATGTGGTTGTTAATAAGACCTAATCAACCTTATTAATGGATCATTTTTGAGAGGTATGAAGTTGATGAATTTAGTAAGCACTACTTCTGTCCCTACCTTTTGTTTTCTGTTTTTGTTAGTTAAATAAAATAAAATGCCATGTTTTGTCTGTTTTCTGAATTTCCCGAGCAATAAAAAATGACCCAAAAATAAAAGTTCCCAGAATGCGCTGAAAATTTAGTACGATTTTTTTCTGAATATTTAAAAAATTTGGTGCAAATAACATCAGAGGGAGGTGCACCAGGTGGGCACAACCCACCTGGGCGCGCCAGGACCCCCAGGCATGCCCTGGTGGGTTGTGGTCCCCATGTGGGCCCATTCACTTATCTCTTCATCCCACATCATCACCTACCTCTAGGAAAAAATCACCATTGCTCTCTCTCTCTCTCTCTCTCTCTCTCTCTCTCTCTCTCTCTCGTGTTCTTGCTCTCAAACCCGCGGATTTCGATCTCTTTGCTCGAAGCTCTGTTTCCGAAACTGTTTCGGGGGATTGTTGCTTGGTATGCGACTCCTCCATTTGTCCAATTAGTTTTTGTTTTAGTGGTTTATACTTTGAATAATTAGCTACTCTTGGTGCTACTGTAGATGAGCTTGCATGATGAATTCTTTGAGTTCTAAGTAGTTTGAATGCTTGCTATGGCCTCTATGTATCCCTGAGTAGTTCTGCCAATCTTGTAAAGTTTTGTTGATAAATTTTTGTCATCCAAAATTTTTCAGAAAATTGTACCCGAATATGATGAACATCTTTGGAAGGAGATCTTCGAAGAGGAGATCTTCGAAGGCATCTTCTAGTGACAGTTCCGTTCGCCGGTCTTATGTTGAACCAAGTGAAAGTTCCATACGAGATGCCGCCACCAAAACATGCCTATGGCCGTGCGACGATTATATGGTGTGTGTGGGCATTAAGGAGGAATTTGAGCAATATGTTCACAATGCCGGTCTCGGTCCCTACATTTCAGATCAGGGGAAGATATTTCGTTCTTGAGAGTGAGGCCCGAGCTCACAACGCGACAGTTGTGGCTTCACGGCAGGCCGGGGCATCCGCACCGAGAGCCTCCGTGAGTTACCACCCCGACTATTATCCAGGCTACTGACTGATTGCCAAGTTAGTCCAAAAGCCTAAGCTTGGGGGGGGTACGTATTCCCACCGACCTTTCATTCATGTTCACACATTTCATTCCAGTTGTCGGTATCCACACTTTTTCATTGTATTATCCATGTTAAATTTATTTTCTTGCTTTCTTCTTGTGTGTTTGAAAAACTTTGAGTAAATCCAAAAATATTTTCTGCTTCTTTTTTATTTTTCTTTCTAGAGTAGCTAGTTGTAGTACGAAAAAGAAAACCCAAAAAGATTTCCTTGTTCTTCTTTTGCTTGTTGGGATCTTTCCCGTGTAAATATTTTTCTCGTTTTTGCTTTTCCCTTTTATTTGTTTGTTCTAGAAAATCAAAAACTCCAAAAATATTTCAATGTGTTTCTCTGAATTTCTTTTCTGTTTATTGAATCGTACCGAGGAGGAGACCGTGATGAAAATGTTGAATAGCTCTCTTATGCATAATTGTTAATCTAACAAAGAGCCCATTTTACGTTGTCTTCTCCTCTTGAATAAAATGTTTGCAGATTCCAGCTTAGTCCGTGGCACTCTTGCACTATTATTATTTTCACATCGTTCGGTCATGCAAGTGAAAGGCAATAATGACGATATTCGATGAACTGGACGTGGCAGAGAGAAACGGGTATGAACTCGACTTGTTCTGTTTTTGTAAATATGTTTAACCTAGTATCCATGATTTAGCGCATTATGATTAAACATGTTTGCAATCACAATTAGAGATTATAGTTTCTCATGCCATGCATAAGTTGCTAGGAGTGGATAAGGATTTATCTTGGATGTCAACATTGCATCAAATTGATTGTGATGTAGTATGATGATATGGTATCCTCCTCTGAATGTTTGGGTGGCTTGACTTGGCACATGTTCATGCATGTAGTTGAATCAAAACCAACATAGCCTCTATGATATTTATGTTCATGGTGTTCATATCCTACTCATGCTAGTGTCCAATGTTACTTATGCATAATGCATGTTCATAACCGTTGTTGCTTTCTAGCTGGCCACTTCTCAAACCTATTTGCTAGCCTTTGCCTGTACTAAGTGGGAATTCTGCTTGTACATCAAAAACCTTAAAGCCAAGTTATTCCAGATGAGTCCACCATACCTACCTATATGTGGTATTACCCTGCCATCCTAAGTAAATTTGCATGTGTCATCTTTAAAAACTTCAAATAAATATCCTTTTTGTGTGCCTAGATCGTTCATGGAACGATATGAGGTGGTCGGTATCTTCCATGCTAAGCGGGTTACGAGAAAAGGGCGGTAATAGGGATGCCCAGTCCCAAACTGCAAACTGAAAAAAGCTCACAAATAATCAAACAAAAACACCAACGGAGTCATAACCTTTACTTTATCGCTTGGGAACCTCCACTAGCGTGTTTAGCATTGAAGATATTGATAACTGATGGTCGTGAAGTAAACAAGAAGGGTGCATGTCTCAAAATATCATTTACCTCTGTTTTAAAAACTTGAGCTCTGGCACCTCTGCAAATCACTGCTTCCCTCTGCGAAGGGACTATCTATTTACTTTTATGTTGTGTCATCACCTTCTAAAATAAGCGCCAGAACCTGAGAGCACTGCTGTCATGCTGATGCATTGTTTGTAGCTAATGTTGGGTGCATCATGACTGGATCTTTTCTACCATGAATTACAATGTTTAGTCACTGCTTGAACTTTGGAGGTGCTCTACATTTATGTTTTGTGGTCTCGGAAAGGGCTAGCGAGATACCACTATTGTCATATTATATCATGGTTGTTTTGATAATGTGTTGCTGTTTGAGATATCTTATTATTGCTCGCTAGCTGATTATGTCATTGATATGAGTTAATATAATATTTATGAGTTATTGTCGACTTGGTTAGTTATAATATTGGTTGAAAACCTGGGTGCTGTTTAAGCTTATTTATGCAACAAGAGCAAAAGAGTTCGTAAAAGATTTTCTTTTTCACTTTCAGTTTATCAACTGAATTGCTTGAGGACAAGCAAAGGTTTAAGCTTGGGGGAGTTGATACGTCTCCAACGTATCTACTTTTCCTAACGCTTTCCCTCTTGTTTTGGACTCCAATTTGCATGATTTGAATGAAACTAACCCTGGACTGACGCTGTTTTCAGCAGAACTACCATGGTGTCTTTTTTGTGCAGAAATAAAAGTTCTCGAAATGGAACGAAACTTGACGTGGATTTTTTATGCAATATATCATAATTTCTGGAGCCAAGAACCACCAGAGGGGGGCACCTGGGTGGGCACAACCCACCAGGGCGCGCCCCCCTCTAGGCGCACCCAGGTGGGTTGTCCCCTCCTGGTCGCCCCGTAGACCCTGAAACCTACGCTATAAAATCACATTTTTCTAGAAAAAAAATCAAGGAGAAAGAATTATCACGTTCCACGAGACGGAGCCACCATCACCTCCTATTCTTCATCGGGAGGCCTGATCTGGAGTCCGTTTGGGGCTCAGGAGAGGGAGTCTTCGTTCTTCGTTATCACCAACCCTTCTCCATCACCAATTCCATGATGCTCCCCACCGGGAGTGAGTAATTCCTTCGTAGGCTTGCTGGTCGGTGAGGAGTTGGATGAGATTCATCATGTAATCGAGTTAGTTTTGTTAGGGCTTGATCCCTAGTATCCACCATGTTCTGAGGTTGATGTTGCTATGACTTTGCCATGCTTAATGCTTGTCACTTTGGGCCTGGGTGCCACGATTTCATATCTGAACCGTTTATGTTATCACCATTATATTTATGTTCTAGATCCGATCTTGCAAGTTATAGTCACCTACTATGTGTTATGATCCGGCAGCCCCGGAGTGACAGTAGTCGGGACAACTCCCGGTGATGACCGTAGTTTGAGGAGTTCATGTATTCACCGTGTGCTGATGCTTTGTTCCGGTTCTCTATTAAAAGGAGGCCTTAATATCCCTTAGTTTCCAATAGGACCCCGCTGCCACGGGAGGGTAGGACAAAAGATGTCATGCAAGTTCTTTCCATAAGCACGTATGACTATTTACGGAATACATGCCTACATTACATTTATGAACTGGAGCTAGTGCCGTATCGCCCTAGGTTATGACTGTCACATGATGAATATCATCCAACAAATTATCGGTCCAATGCCTATGAATTTATCTTATATTGTTCTTGCTAAGTTACGACTACTACGTTACTGTTGCACTTCTCACAAAACTACTATCACTGTTACTGTTACTATTGCTGCTGCTACTATTATCAAAACTATCATACTACTTTGCTACTGATCACTTTGCTGTAGATAATTAATCTCCAGGTGTGGTTGAATTAACAACTCAGCTGCTAATACTTGCAAATATTCTTTGACTCCCCTTGTGTCGAATCTATAAATTTTGGTTGAATACTCTACCCTCGAAAACTGTTGCGAACCCCTATGCTTGTGGGTTATCACTGACCCTCCCGGATAGTTCGGTCTTAGAGTCCGAATTAGTCCCCAAGAGATCTCCCAGGGTGAAGCCCCTAGCCAAATCGTAAGTATTTAGGAACTCACTGATACCTTTGATCTACTTGCTTCCATTATGTAAGTTATTTATTTGCCTTTCAGCCCTCCCCGCATGCTCCCCATACTCCATTATCGGAGGGGAACTCTCTGCCGCCCGAAATGGCAGAGAGTGATACGCCGCCGCGAGCCCCCTCGCCTATCGCCATGGAGGACAACCCCTGGCTGAGAGGGGGCGAGCTTCTCCGTCAAGGGAGCTCCCGAGGTTAATACATTGGTCGCTGAAGACCTAGCGGAGGTGATTCCCATGACAACCGATGGTGGGGAGCCCAAGCAATCCGGGATCCAACCGAACACCATCCCGGCGGCCAGTACGGCTTCGGGATCAGAGAAGCAGCCCCCTACGAAAGAGGGGAGAGGAGCACCAGCTCCATCGGTGGCCACCACTAATACGGAGGCGCCCAACGCTCTGGAGGAAGCACTACAAAGTGCTTCCATCGTGGCGGAGCACCGCACCCTGATGGGTGTGGTTATGGAGAAGATTCAGTCTGCTAAAAGCAGACTTAACGAAGCCTTCTGCAGACTACTGATAGGCTTTGAGGTATGCGACGTAATGTTCTAAAAAACTTTTCATATAGAAGAATAAACCTGTGTACAGACAGTAGCCCCTGAGGCTCTGTTCGGTTTGGAAGAAACCAGACAGAGGATCCATATATTATTCGGGAGTGTAACATACTGTGCTGTTATTGAAACAGGCCTCCATGTTAGCGGCAACCGCCTAGGCCGCAGAAGTTTCCGAACTCAATCGGAAGCTTCGGGTGGCCGACGAGGAACTCGACCGTATCAACAAGCGGTTCGATGAAACGCAAGGTATGCGCATGATGTTAAAAAATTTATTTTCATGCTAGAAGTGATATGCATATTAGAGGTTAACTCATAGAATGCTTTGATTATGATTATAGTTGGCGCAGCCGAGTTCGAAACCCTCAAAGGCGCCCTCGCCCAGGCCAAGAAGGAAGCAGAGGCGAATAAGGCAGCCGTTGATAAAGCGGCTGCTGAACTAGAGGCCGAACAAACTGCCCGCCGCCAACACGAAGCTCGGGTAGCCAAAGTTGAGCAGGAGCTGAAGGATGCCATCAGCAAGTGCGAAACATTGGAGCAGAAGACTTTGGCCCAGTCCTCCAAGCTTGCCAAGGCTCTTCTGGACGCTAAAAAGGCACGGAGCGAGTCCCGGAGCGCTCGTGAAGAGACCCACCAGGCGAGGCAGATAGCGGCTGGTAAGGCCTTTCTTTTGCAGAGTATCTTTGGAGGTCAGAGGTACGCTTTGCTCACACGAGTGTGGACTTCTCCAGGCTCGTTTATGGATCTTCCGAAGAGTGCCGCCGATGTCGCACAGTTCTTCCGAGCCCAGGAGGGGAACTCGTCTGAGAAGCTGTTCTGGTCACAATTTCTCGCGCCGGGACACCCGACGCCTCTGAACGACAAACTGAGGAAGCTGGTGGAGCTGCATAGGGTGGCGGGTTTGGCTATGAAGGACCTGATAGTCCAACTTTGGCCAACCGAGCCGATCCCTAGCAGCAACTTCGGGTTGGTGGCGCGGCTTGTCGATGCGCGGCCGCGGATTGATGCTGTAAAGCGCTCATCCTGCATAGAGGGTGCGCTCGCGTCAAAATGCAATGGGCGAAGATGAAGGCCACCGAAGTGGCGACCGCAGGTCCGCCCGAGGGCAAAGATCATCGGAAGCCGGAGAGGTACTTTGACGACGTCCTAGAAGGCGCCTGAGAGATAGAGGGTCAATGTTCTAAGGACATAATATTTGATTAAATGTGTTCGGGTTGTACAAACTATGTGATGAACCCATGCTATTATATATTTATATTTGCGCCTTCCATTCGAGCGACTTTCTCCTGTGCGGCCGTTTATTGTTATACAAAATCCCTACAAACAAAAGTAGGCCCTATCCTATGCATCAAATGGAATATCTTTTACTACATGAATTGAGATACACGTCATCTCACTTCCTATGTTTTTCCTATTCTAATGATATTCCTATCCTATGAACCAAACAAGGTCTAACGGGGTATATGCCCTCACTAACTCAACCGCAGACCACAGTACATGATGTATGTCATTGTGCTCCACCGCATTCTTGTCCATGTTCCATCCATGGTAAAAAATCGCTACAATTAATAGTGCATTTTGGACTCATAATTTTATAAGCTTAATCTGTTGGGGAACGTAGTAATTTCAAAAAAAATCCTACGTACACGCAAGATCATGGTGATGCATAGCAATGAGAGGGGAGAGTGTTTGTAGCGACCAGACCTCAAATGGCCTGTGCTGCTGTGCACCAGTGTCATCCCTGGATCAGTAATGCTGACACGCACAGTACAAATGGAGGATTTATAACAGAGTAGCAATCACACACTTATTACATCGAATATCTCCAAAGAGATTAAGTATGATAGGCATGGCTTAAGGCCATCTAATAACGATAACAGCGGAAGACTTGGAAGATAAGTGAGTCCATCAACTCCAGCGGCATCACTGAGTATAAGACCACGACCTAAGGCACCTTACTCGTCGTCTGAAAAGTCTGCAACATGAAACGTTGCAGCCCGAAAGTCTGCAACACTCTGCAGAGGTTTGTGCACTTTTCCCCACAAGACTCGATCGCCTCCGCTTGATTCTCGCACTACATGATGTTTGAGAAACGGATGACCGAGACACAGTCTTTCAGAAACAATCACTCTTTACTTTGGATGGACCGGTACACCTACTTTCCCCTACATCTGCTAGTCCACCTCTTCAAGAGATCCTGTAACCTACTCAGCTATGCTAGAGCCCATAATAGCTTGTGGCTGCACACGGAAGTTTCTAGCATGAATAATCTTATGATCCCTTTGAGCCTGGGTGGCAGACCTTATACATACAGACAACACTGGGTTCTCCAGGTGCCTCAATCCACCCAGATGTGAGTTTTAGTTGCCACCTTAAGTTGAACCATTATTAACAATCTCACATCTGTCATGAATATCTGTCAAACCCAAACCACGTCTACGAGCATAGCATGGCGATAATAAAAGCAACATAGAAGTAACTCCCAAGGGTTTGACAATGAAAACAGGTAATAGGTACTACCTCAACTACTTCCCAATACCCACAATTTAATTAGATCCTAACCATGCAAGTGTTTGAGGGAAAAGATCTAATGCAATAAAAACTGGGTATGAATGGGGTATGATCAAAGTGTTACTTGCCTTGCTGATGATCCGCAAAACCTAACGAGTCGAAGTAACAAGCGGCACACTCCGGGTACTCTATCGCAAACAAACAAGCATACAATCAGTACTCATCTAATGCACAGGTAAAACTCGAATGAAAGATCAAACCAGAAAGTTCAACTTAAGAACTCTGGTTTGTAAAAAGAATCAACTCGAAAGAAGCAACGAAAGTCAAACGGCGAAAGAAAGAAACTTCGTTTGCTAATCTGGATCTAGGTCAAATTTTACTGTAGCAAAAACTTGTTTGAGTAGGTTAAACGGAAAGAGAATTTTGAGACGAAACTCTAGGCGCTTGAATCGCCTGATTCCGATAAACGAGCGAGATGTTAAACAGATTCGAAAATTCGATCAGAAATCGAATCTGAGAAAATAACGAGAAAATCCGACGAAAAAGAAAAACGGACGAACGGTTAAATAACGGACGTTCGTTAATAGAGAAAAACCGACGAACGGTTCGGTGAACGCTCGCGAAATAAGAAAACCGAAAAAAAACCGATCTAGGGTTTTTTTTAAAACAAAAGTTTTTTTTACAAAAAACCGGTCAATCGACGAAGACGGCCGGCGGCAGTACCTCGGCGGCGGGCTCAGCGAGGGGCTCCGGTGGCGGGGCTCGGGCGCGAGGGGTGCGGGGCTCGGGGGGGGTGCTCCGGCGGAGAGGGGCGGCGGCTCCGGCGATCCAGGCGGCGGCGGCGAGGCAAAAAGGCGGCGGCGGCGGCGGGCTCCTCCGGCGGCGGTGGTGAGGAAAACGGAGGGGGGGTCTATTTATGGAAGGGGGTGCGGGCGGCTTGGGGAAGGGACATCCGAGGCGGCGGCGGCGGCGTGGCGTGCTCGGACTCCGGCGGCGGCGAGGCGTGCGGGAAGAGGAGAGGGGCGACGGGGCGGGCCGTCGGCTTGGGCTCGGCCCAGCCGGCGCGGGCGCGTTTGTTTTTTTTTTAATAAGTTCCGCGGAAAATATTGTGTAGAAAAATAAATGAAAATCAGAAAAATATGAAATAAAATTTCCCCGTCTAGTTAGAAAATCTAGAATAGGGTGAACATTTTTAAAATCAAAAATAAATATTTTGAAAACGTGCATATTTTTAAATGCAATAAAAATTGCAAACAAAATCCAAATAAATTCCAAATAATGATTTTAACATTTTTCCTCCAGTATTTCAATGTTTTGGAGAAGTCATATTTTCTCCTCTCGTTTATTTTAAAATTGAAATATTTTTCCGGAGAGATAAATAATTAAAACCCCAATCCTCGTTTGAGAAATCAAATAAGAAAATTCGAGAAATTCCCCAACTCTCTCCGAGGGTCCTTGAGTTGCTTAGGATTTATCGAGGATTTGTCAAAATGCAACAAAACATGATATGAAAATGATGATCTATGTATAACATTCCAAATTGAAAATTTGGGATGTTACAAACCTACCCCCCTTAAGATGAATCTCGCCCTCGAGATTCGGGTTGGCTAGAAAACAGGTGGGAGTGGTTTTTCCGTAGATCTTCCTCTCGCTCCCAGGTGGCTTCATCCTCCGCGTGGTGACTCCACTGGACTTTGCAAAACTTGATAACCTTGCTGCGGGTAACTCGGCTGGCATACTCGAGAATCTTAACTGGCTTCTCCTCATAGGTCAAATCACTTTCCAACTGAATCGCTTCCAGTGGCACAGTATCTCTTAGTGGTATCTCAGCCATCTCTGCGTGGCACTTCTTCAACTGCGAAACATGAAATACGTCATGTACTCCAGACAATCCTTCGGGCAATTCCAGCTTATAGGCAAGTTCTCCCATACGTTCCAATACTCTGTATGGTCCGATAAAACGAGGCGCTAACTTTCCCTTAACTCCAAAGCGCTTCACTCCTCGAAGTGGTGATACTCGAAGATATACTGTCTCCGACTTCGTGAACTGTCTCCTTGCGTTTAGAATCAGCATAACTCTTCTGCCTGGACTGGGCTACCTTGAGCCTATCGCGAATCATCCTCACTTTCTGTTCAGACTCCTTAATCAAATCTGGTCCAAACAACTGACGATCTCCAACTTCGTCCCATAACAACGGTGTTCTACACCTCCTTCCGTACAAAGCTCTGAAAGGGGCCATCTTCAAACTGGTCTGATAACTGTTGTTATATGAAAACTCCGCATATGGCAAATTGTTGTCCCAACTAGATCCATAATCTAGTGCACATGCTCTCAACATGTCCTCCAAAATCTGGTTGACTCTCTCGGTCTGTCCATCTGTCTGCGGGTGAAATGTTGTACTAAATTCCAGCCTGGTTCCCAATGTTTCATGTAGCTGCTTCCAAAACTTCGAGGTAAATTGGGTTCCTCTGTCTGATACAATGGTCCTCGGAACTCCATGCAAACATACTATCCTGGTCATGTATATCTTTGCCAACTTAGTACTGGTGTAAGTGGTCTTCACTGGAATGAAATGAGCCACTTTCGTCAAACGGTCGACTACAACCCATATCGAGTCATAGCCTGAACGAGTCCTGGGTAATCCCGTGATAAAATCCATGCCTATTTTATCCCACTTCCATTCGGGTATCGGCAATGGCTGTAGCAATCTTGCTGGCTTCTGATGCTGTGCCTTCACTCTCTGACATACATCACAAACTGCTACATACTCCGCAATATCCTTCTTCATTCCGGTCCACCAGAAAATATTCTTCAAATCCAAATACATCTTGGTATTTCCTGGGTGAATCGAGTACGGTGAATCATGGGCTTCTTGCAAAATCAACTTCCTGATCTCCGGATCATTTGGCACATATACACGGTCCTCAAACCATAAGGTATCGTGCTCATCCTCACAAAATCCCTTGACTTTTCCTTTGCTCATCTTCTCCTTTATCTCTTCAATCTCCTTGTCTGTCTTCTGAGCTTCTCTGATCTTTTCCATCAAGGTAGACTGAATCTCCAATGTTGCTAAATAGCCTCTAGGGACTATCTCCAAACATAGCTCACGTAGGTCCTCGGCTAACTCCTGAGGTAACTCTCCTGTCATGAGGGTGTTGTCATGACTCTTGCGGCTCAACGCGTCTGCTACTACGTTAGCCTTTCCAGGGTGATAATGCAATCTCATATCATAATCTTTGATGAGCTCCAACCATCTCCTCTGTCTGAGATTTAACTCCTTCTGCGTGAAAATGTACTTCAAACTCTTGTGATCCGTGTACACCTCACAATGGTTTCCGATGAGAAAATGTCTCCATGTTTTCAATGCATGCACCACGGCTGCTAATTCCAAATCATGCGTAGCATAATTCTTCTCATGGGGTTTAAGTTGTCGTGAAGCATACGAAACAACTCTTCCTTCCTGCATAAGCACTGCTCCAAGTCCTCGACAAGAAGCGTCGCTATAAACTTCATAGTCCTTGCGTTGATCTGGCAGAATCAACACTGGTGAGGTAACCAATCATTTCTTCAACTCTTGGAAACTAGCTTCACATTCCTCAGTCCAATTAAATTTGGTGTCCTTCTTCAATAGCTCAGTCATGGGCTTAGCAATCCTTGAGAAATTCTCGATAAATCTCCGGTAGTATCCTGCAAGTCCAAGAAAACTCCGGATTTCTCCAACTGTAGTGGGCGATTCCCAACTTGTCACTGTGTCAACCTTGGCAGGGTCTACTGCTATTCCTTCTCCAGAAATAACATGTCCAAGGAATCCAACTTCCTTCAACCAAAACTCACATTTGCTGAACTTGGCATATAACTGATGTTCTCTGAGCTTCTCAAGTACCAATCGCAAATGCTCCTCATGCTCTTCTTCATCCTTGGAAAAGATTAAAATATCATCAATGAACACCACGACGAACTTATCCAAAAACTCCATAAACACTTTGTTCATCAGGTTCATGAAATAGGCAGGTGTGTTAGTCAGTCCAAATGACATAACGGTATACTCATACAATCCATATCTGGTGGTGAATGCCGTCTTAGGTATATCCTGTTCTCGAATCTTTAACTGATGGTATCCTGATCGTAGGTCGATCTTGGAAAATACTTTAGCTCCTTGTAGGCGATCAAACAAATCATTGATCATCGGCAGTGGGTACTTGTTTTTGATGGTCACTTCATTCAATCCTCGGTAATCAACAACCATCCTCAGCGATCCATCTTTCTTCTCCACTAGAAGTACTGGTGATCCCCAAGGTGACGAACTTGGGCGAATATAGCCTTTATCCAATAACTCCTTGATCTGCTTCTTAATTTCCTCCAAATCCTTTGCGGGCATCCTGTATGGTCTCTTAGATATGGGCCCTGTGCCTGGCAAAAGTTCATTCAAAAACTCAATGTCTCTATCTGGTGGCATGCCTGGCAACTCTTCTGGAAATACATCCGGATAGTCCTTCACCACTTTTACTTCCTCCTGTACAACTCCTGATAAGGAATTCACTTGAGTCCTTTTCGGCATATGCCGGGATACATACTTGATCCTTTTTCCTTCTGGGGTGGTAAGCAAAATCGTCTTGCTGGCACAATCGATGTTTCCTCCATACAATGATAGCCAATCCATTCCCAAAATCACATCCAAACCTTGCGATTCCAAAACAATGAGGTTTGAGGGGAAAACATGCCTACCAATGGCCAAAGGTATCTGAAAACATCCCTGGGTGGCCATATACTCTGCTCCTGGCGAGGTTACTAACATGGGGCTTTTGAGAACTTGGGTGGACATCTTAAACTTGTTTACGAATCCCCTTGATATGTATGAATGTGATGCACCAGTATCGAAAAGAACAGTTGCAGTAAATGACTTAACCAAAAACTTACCTATTACTGCATCAGGCTGAGTTTCAATCTCCTCCACGCTCACGTGGTTCACATGTCCTTTGTTGAACGGGTTCGGCTTCTTCCCAGAGCTTCCATTGCCATTTCCATTTTGGGCTTCGGGACAATCAGTAGCGTAATGTCCCGTCTTCTGGCACTTGAAACAGGTAATGTGACTTAAATCTCTCTTGGTTGGGGTAGATGGGTTGGTGCGGTTCTGTCCGTTTCCTCCTCCATTCCCATTACCATTCTTGGAGCCATTATGTTTGTGAGAACTACCTCCTCCATGGGTATGCTGAAACTGTCCTCCCGGCTTCGGGGTAAATCGTGGCTTCTGCTGGGCTCCAGAATTGTACTTCCCTTGTCCATACTTCCTCTTGCGGTTTTCAATCTGCTGTTGCTTCCCTTCAATCATGAGAGCTCTATCTACCAGCTCCTGGTAGTTGTTGAAAGTTGCTACCATCAACTGTATACTCAGCTCATCATTCAGACCTTCCAAGAATTTCTCCTGCTTGGCAGCATCTGTAGCAACATCATCTGGTGCATAACGTGCTAACTTACTGAAATCCTCCACATACTGGCCTACGGTGCGTCCTCCTTGGCGTAGGTTGCGAAACTCACGCTTCTTCATAGCCATAGCTCCCGCTGAAACATGAGCTATACGGAAAGCTTGCTGAAACTGGTCCCATGTGACAGTGTCAATAGGGTGCGTGGCTGTATAATTCTCCCACCATGATGCTGCGGGTCCATCAAGCTGATGTGCGGCAAAACGCACTCTTTCCGCATCTGTGCATCCTGCAGTGGTCAACTCCCTTCCAACTTTGCGGAGCCAATCATCTGCAACAATCGGCTCGGTGCTACTGGAAAACACCGGCGGGTTTAGCCTTAAGAAATGGGCTAAGTGATCAACAGGTGGTGGCGGTGGGTTGTTGTTATTGCCTTGGTTCTGCACTAACACTTGCATTAGGGCATTCTGTTGCTGAATCAACTGGGTGATCTCTGGCGGGAAAACAAATCCGATGTCGCATCTCGGAGGCATCTGATAGGTTTAGAAAAGATGAGAATTAAGAATAGAATGAGGTCTAGAGAGAAAACACTACCCATATGCTCATGAGACAAACTCAATCAATATCACTCAATCAATCCAAACAAGGCACAACAATCGATCTAACTAGCGTTACAAAGTGCTTGAACTATACTACTAAATGGGGGAAAAACTACTACTGATATGGTGGTCTACTAAAAATTCTGATCCGTTGAAGACTCCATGATGTCTGCACCAGCTTCATCAATCCATTCGTCTTCACTTGGTTCCGAGTCGGTGTCGTTGATGATGATGTAGTTATCCGGACAAGTGCATTCGTCGACTTCTGCTTTTGGCACTGGATTTCCCATGAATGCTCCAATCTTATTCTCCAGGTCATCAATCTTCCCTACTAGTGCGTTGATTTCCTCCAAGTAATCTTCGCGTGTAGTCTTGAGTTCTTCTTGGAGCTCCTTGATCTTCGTGAATGCCTTCTTCAGTTCTTCCTTGTCCGTGCACATCTGATTCTCCTGGCGTCGAATATGTTGGTTCTGCTCCTGGATGAAAGCTGCAATTGATCCATCCTTCTTGGTTCTGATCATCTCCCATTGCGCGTCTCGACTTCCACAAATCTGATAAATTATATCCTTAAGCTCCTGGTGATAGACTTCTCCAATGCGTCCCATGGCGATGTGTGCGGCCATGCTCTTCCCTAAACTCCAAGTTGGTGCTTCGAAAACCAATCTCATGGGTTCCGTAATTGGCGCAAACGTTCTTCCTGGAATGATAACTTGAATCTTCCAGCTCTCCTCTTCAGGTAATGTGGCGTTGTAGGTTCCGGTGACGTTTGGTATCCCTATGTTCAAGTACTTGGTGACTTCCTTCAAATGTCGTCCAAACGGCGTGTCTTCATCTGGTTGCATGAACTTGCTCCTTGCATTCGCCATTCCTAAAAGAGTAGAAAGTAGAGAGGGGTCAGAAATGAGAAGAGAGAAGTTTTCTAGGGCTTAAGCTTAGTGGTCGTGTCCTACAGTCAGCGTGTGCTCTGATACCAACTTTCTAGCGACCAGACCTCAAATGGCCTGTGCTGCTGTGCACCAGTGTCATCCCTGGATCAGTAATGCTGACACGCACAGTACAAATGGAGGATTTATAACAGAGTAGCAATCACACACTTATTACATCGAATATCTCCAAAGAGATTAAGTATGATAGGCATGGCTTAAGGCCATCTAATAACGATAACAGCGGAAGACTTGGAAGATAAGTGAGTCCATCAACTCCAGCGGCATCACTGAGTATAAGACCACGACCTAAGGCACCTTACTCGTCGTCTGAAAAGTCTGCAACATGAAACGTTGTAGCCCGAAACGGGTCAACACATAGAATATGCTGGCAATGTAACACATAGAGAACAATGAACAATGATAATGCTATACTATATGCATATATGGCTGGTGGAAAGGCTCTATGGTTACAGTTTTTGCGAAAAGCCAATTTTATCCTACTGCAAAGGAATAAATTTTATTTAACTATCATGGTGGTTGAAACATTGAGAAGGTACCTCCAACTCAATCCCAATTAAGTGTCATCATTAACCCAACAAAATTAATTATAAGTATCACGGTGATGAGATTCAAATGATAATCCAGATACTAGATACTCAAGTTGTCCATAACCGGGGACACGGCTAATCATGATCAGTTTGTACACTCTGCAGAGGTTTGTGCACTTTGCCCCACAAGACTCGATCGCCTCCGCTTGATTCTCGCACTACATGATGTTTGAGAAACGGATGACCGAGACACAGTCTTTCAGAAACAATCACTCTTTACTCTGGATGGACCGGTACACCTACTTTCCCCTACATCTGCTAGTCCACCTCTTCAAGAGATCCTGTAACCTACTCAGCTATGCTAGAGCCCATAATAGCTTGTGGCTGCACACGGAAGTTTCTAGCATGAATAATCTTATGATCCCTTTGAGCCTGGGTGGCGGACCTTATACATACAGACAACACTGGGTTCTCCAGGTGCCTCAATCCACCCAGATGTGAGTTTTAGTTGCCACCTTAAGTTGAACCATTATTAACAATCTCACATCTGTCATGAATATCTCTCAAACCCAAACCACGTCTACGAGCATAGCATGGCGATAATAAAAGCAACGTAGAAGTAACTCCCAAGGGTTTGATAATGAAAATAGGTAATAGGTACTACCTCAACTACTTCCCAATACCCACAATTTAATTAGATCCTAACCATGCAAGTGTTTGAGGGAAAAGATCTAATGCAATAAAAACTGGGTATGAACGGGGTATGATCAAAATGTTACTTGCCTTGCTGATGATCCGCAAAACCTAACGAGTCGAAGTAACAAGCGGCACACTCCGGGTACTCTATCGCAAACAAACAAGCATACAATCAGTACTCATCTAATGCACAGGTAAAACTCGAATGAAAGATCCAACCAGAAAGTTCAACTTAAGAACTCCGGTTTGTAAAAAGAATCAACTCGAAAGAAGCAACGAAAGTCAAACGGCGAAAGAAAGAAACTTCGTTTGCTAATCTGGATCTAGGTCAAATTTTACTGTAGCAAAAACTTGTTTGAGTAGGCTAAACGGAAAGAGAATTTCGAGACGAAACTCTAGGCGCTTGAATCGCCTGATTCCGATAAACGAGCGAGAAGTTAAACAGATTCGAAAATTCGATCAGAAATCGAATCTGAGAAAATAACGAGAAAATCCGACGAAAAAGAAAAACGGACGAACGGTTAAATAACGGACGTTCGTTAACAGAGAAAAACTGACGAACGCGTTCGTTAAAACGAACGGTTCGGTGAACGCTCGCGAAATAAGAAAACCGAAAAAAAACTGATCTAGGGTTTTTTTTAAACAAAAGGTTTTTTTACAGAAAACCGGTCAATCGACGAAGACGGCCGGCGGCAGTACCTCGGCGGCGGGCTCGGCGAGGGGCTCCGGTGGCGGGGCTCGGGCGCGAGGGGTGCGGGGCTCGGGGGGGTGCTCCGGCGGCGAGGGTCGGCGGCTCCGGCGATCCAGGCGGCGGCGGCGAGGCAAAAAAGGCGGCGGCGGCGGGCTCCTCCGGCGGCGGTGGTGAGGAAAACGGAGGGGGGGTCTATTTATGGAAGAGGGTGCGGGCGGCTTGGGGAAGGGGCATCCGAGGCGGCGGCGGCGTCGTGGCGTGCTCGGACTCCGGCGGCGGCGAGGCGTGCGGGAAGAGGAGAGGGGCGACGGGGCGGGCCGTCGGCTTGGGCTCGGCCCAGCCGGCGCGGGCGCGTTTGTTTTTTTTGTTTTTTTTAAATAAGTTCCGCGGAAAATATTGTGTAGAAAAATAAATAAAAATCAGAAAAATATGAAATAAATTTTCCCTGTCTAGTTAGAAAATCTAGAATAGGGTGAACATTTTTAAAATCAAAAATAAATATTTTGAAAGCGTGCATATTTTTAAATGCAATAAAAATTGCAAACAAAATCCAAATAAATTCCAAATAATGATTTTAACATTTTTCCTCCAGTATTTCAATGTTTTGGAGAAGTCATATTTTCTCCTCTCGTTTATTTTAAAATTGAAATATTTTTCCGGAGAGATAAATAATTAAAACCCCAATCCTCGTTTGAGAAATCAAATAAGAAAATTCGAGAAAATCCCCAACTCTCTCCGACGGTCCTTGAGTTGCTTAGGATTTATCGAGGATTTGTCAAAATGCAACAAAACATGATATGCAAATGATGATCTATGTATAACATTCCAAATTGAAAATTTGGGATGTTACAGTGTTGTCCACGTACCCTCGTAGACCGAAAGTGGAAGCGTTATAACAACACGGTTGATGTAGTCGTATGTCTTCATGATTTGACCGATCCAAGTACCGAACGCACGGCACCTCCGAGTTCAGCACACGTTCAACTCGATGACATCCCACGAACTCTGATCCAGCAGAACTTTACGGGAGAGTTCCGTCAGCACGACGGGCACCGCACACGGCTTGGAACAATCAACTTGTGTGTCCTAGGGTGCCCCCTGCCCCCGTATATAAAGGATCAAGGGGGAGGCCGGCGGGCCCTTGCAGGGCGCGCCAGGAGGAGGAGTCCTCCTCCTAGTGGGAGTAGGACTCCCCTTTCCTAGTCACACTAGGAGGGGGAAGGAATGAGTGGGAGAGGGGAAAGGCAAGGGGGGTGCCGCCCCCCCTTCCTTGTCCTATTCGGACTCAAGGGGAGGGGGCGCGCTGCCTGCCTTGGTCGGCCCCTCTCTCTCTCCACTAGGGCCCAACAAGGCCCATTAACCCCCGAGGGTTTCCGGTAAACCCCCCCCCCCCCACCGGCACTCCGGTAAAATCCCGATTTCACCCAGAACTATTCCGATGTCCAAATATTGGCTTCCAATATATCAATCTTTATGTCTCGACCATTTTGAGACTCCTCGTCATGTCCGTGATCACATCTGGGACTCCGAACTACCTTCGGTACATCAAATCACATAAACTCATAATACCGATCGTCACCTAACGTTAAGCGTGCGGACCCTACGGGTTCGAGAACTATGTAGACATGACCGAGACTCGTCTCCTGTCAATAACCAATAGCGGAACCTAGATGCTCATATTGGTTCCTACATATTCTATGAAGATCTTTATCGGTCAAACCGCATAATAACATACGGTGTTCCCTTTGTCATCGGTATGTTACTTGCCCGAGATTCGATCGTCGGTATCCTCATACCTAGCTCAATCTCGTTACCGTCAAGTCTCTTTACTCGTTCCATAATGCATCATCCCGCAACTAACTCATTAGTCACATTGCTTGCAAGGCTTATAGTGATGTGCATTGCTGAGAGGGCCCAGAGATACCTCTCCGACAATCGGAGTGACAAATCCTAGTCTCGATCTATGCCAACTCAACAAGTACCATTGGAGACACCTGTAGAGCACCTTTATAATCACCCAGTTACGTTGTGACGTTTGGTAGCACACGAAGTGTTCCTCCGGTAATCGGGAGTTGCATAATCTCATAGTCATAGGAACATGTATAAGTCATGAAGAAAGCAATAGCAGTAAACTAAAATGATCAAGTGCTAATCTAACGGAATGGGTCAAGGCAATCACATCATTCTCCTAATAATGTGATCCCGTTTATCAAATGACAACTCATGTCTATGGTTAGGAAACTTAACCATCTTTGATAAACGAGCTAGTCAAGTAGAGGCATACTAGTGACACTCTGTTTGTCTATGTATTCACACATGTATTATGTTTCCGGTTAATACAATTCTAGCATGAATAATAAACATTTATCATGAAATAAGGAAATAAATAATAACTTTATTATTGCCTCTAGGGCATATTTTCTTCATAATCTTCATATTCTTGAGATTTATATCATAATATGTTTTTAGGTGCCAAGAATATGAAGATTAATCTTCATACTCTAGATTGGCCCCTGATGACTAGAGTTCAAGCCAACCTCTAGTGCCATTATAGGATGTTCCACGCGTATTCAGGTCCCTTATTTCAAATATTTTTTGTGAGGGTCCCATATATTTGAAGGAGTTCATGATTCCTCAACCGCCACCCACACAGAAGTTTCCGTGTCGTACTGTCTTGAGGACCTACGCGACTGCTGCCAACGTTTTCACCACCATAAACATAATTCCATTAGATCAAGTCCTTGTACTCTACAAATGTGATTGTTGTAGACTCTATGGTCATGTTCAATATTTCATTTTAAAGACTATTTCACAATGTATGTTGGGTTTATGGTGATTGCGATGATACGCAAGTAGTTTCCATGGGCTAAGGGCGGGTCATAGCTTCACAATTCATGTAAACATCAAAGAAGGGGTCTATGGTATGATTGATTTATATTATCTATTTTTTTGCAACGCCTCTACATAGCATTAGGTTGTACCTAATGCTTTGATGTTTGTTACAAGGATGAGGCAATTCAAAAGAAGGCATGGAAAAATAAATTCTGAAACTAGAGATAGTCAAGCGAATTAGGATGATCGGTGCACTTCCTAGGAAGTCACTTGATAGTCACGAAATTCTAAGACACACATTAGGCTTGCGCCTTAATTGGTAACCTATGTAACCTTGTATGTTTTGTATGCACCAGGTTGGCCAATTAATCATTTTCCAGTTTTCAACCATGGTGTCATTTGGACTTGGTGAAGAATTATTCACATTTGTGCAATTTTATCTCGCATTGCTACAAATGTTTACTTTTCTATTTTGTTATTTTTAATATGTCATTGATAGCAGGTTGCAGGTGAAACTATATCCTAGGTCCATTTTCATTAATTGATTACAACCAATTTAGTCCACGAAGTATCTGTGTCGTTTGCTCTTTTGTAGTAAATTAAGTTTTGCCACATGGAAGATTCAACAAGAAGCTTGACGGTTTCTAACATCACCGACTTGCCTCCGCCTCACGAGTCGATAAGCCTAAATAAAACTACTGAACAAGATTTACTACACAATTCAGTGAGCTTTCTATGTAGGAAGCACATGTATGAAAATATTAGATAATAAAGATACACAAAGGAATAACGTGACAATAATTTTTATTAATTGCACATGTGGGTTTCCTTGTGCCCTTCTAGAGAAAACAATACGTCATTATCCCCCTCCCCTATGTACCACGTCTTTGTACGTGTGGGATAGGCGTGAAATACATTATTTTATCATTTGTGTTTTCTCTAGTATATGCACGATATTTATTTTCTTGTTGTGTGTGATAATCTTAGTCATGAATTAAATGCTCATTTTGTTAAACAATAAGTATTTTATTCAATCTAGAAATATAAGAGATTCCCGTAAAGAACGAGATATGTGATACACATTTTATTTTATTTTATTTTATTTTCTATTGAAGCTTTTGCTTGTAATACAAAAATTCTAATGAAGCTTCAACAAGGCATATCTTTCTTATTATTCACCTTTAGTTTTCTTGCACATGGTACATGTTTCTATACATTTGTGGACTATTGTGAGCATTGAATATATATATATGCCTAATTAAGGTCATACTAACATATATTACACAACTTTTTTCAGCAGAGTAAAACAAATACTCATTAGTAGAGCAAAAATTACCACGTGGGAAGAAATCACCATGTATAACAAATAGATTCATAAATTGAATATCAATATATTCAATATTTATATTGGTGCAGAAATTGCGATGTTGATGCGTTGTTTCATAAGGATCTGGAATCACAGTCGGTTTTGGAGTTTTACACTTACAATTATCTTCTACGGTTAAATCATTAAGTGCATCTACAAAGGTGTTACATAAGCTGGTCCTTAATACTTCCAAAAGGAGGGAGAATGAAATACCTTTTGTTAAGATTGGGCTCACATTTAAAAGTCATATTAATAGTGGACCATTGACGCGAAAGTGTTCTTCTAATGCCGACCTCAAATGCTCCTACTATGAACAGTAAAATCTAATATATTTTTTCAAAATTTCTATTTTTTTACAACAAACATTGCTTAGTTTGCTTCATGCGTGAAAATTTTCATGACGAAATCATATTCATGGAGGTGTGAGCAAAAATAATAGAATCAGCACTCCAAAATGCTTTAAACAACAATATTTTTGGAGCATCTGATACGTCTCCAACGTATCTAATTTTTTTGATTGTTCGATGCTATTATATTATCTGTTTTGGATGTTTTATATGCATTATTATGCTATTTGATATTATTTTTGGGACTAACTTATTAACCTAGAGCCCAGTGCCAGTTTGTGTTTTTTCCTTGTTTTTGAGTTTCGCAGAAAAGGAATATCAAACGAAGTCCAAACGGAATGAAACTTCACGATGATTTTACTTGGACCAGAAGACACCCAGGGGACTTGGAGTGCAAGCCAGAAGAGCCACGAGCTGGTGGCAAGGGTGGAGGGCGCGCCCTAGGGGGGCCTACCTTGTGGCCCCCTCGGGGATCCTCTGACCTAGCTCTTTGTCCTATATATTCACATATATTCCAAAACCCTCAGGGGAGTCCACGAAAATACTTTTCCGCGGCCACAACCTTCTGTTCCCGTGAGACCCCATCTTGGGGCCTTTCCCGGCATCCTGTTGGAGGGGGATTCGATCACGGAGGGCATCTACATCAACTCTATTGCCCGTCCGATGAAGCGTGAGTAGTTTACCTCAGACCTACGGGTCCATAGCTAGTAGCTAGATGGCTTCTTCTCTCTCTTTGATTCTCAATACCATGTTCTCCTCGATGTTCTTGGAGATCTATCCGATGTAATCTTCTTTTGCAGTGTGTTTGTCGAGATCCGATGAATTGTGGATTTATGATCAGCTTATCTATGAATATTATTTGAATCTTCTCTGAATTCTTATATGCATGATTTGATATCTTTGTATTTCTCTTCGAATTATCGGTTTGGTTTGGCCAACTAGATTGGTTTTTCTTACAATGGGAGAGGTGCTTAGCTTTGGGTTCAATCTTGCGTGATTTCACCCAGTGACAAAGTAGGGGTAGCGAGACACGTATTGAATTGTTGCCATCAAGGATAAAAAGATGGGGTTTTCATCATATTGCTTGAGTTTATTCCTCTACATCATGTCCGATTACTTAAGGCGTTACTCCGTTCTTTATGAACTTAATACTCTAGATTCATGCTGGATAGCAGTCGATGTGTGGAGTAATAGTAGTAGATGCAGGCAGGAGTCGATCTACTTGACACAGACGTGATGCCTATATGCATAATCATTGCCTTGGATATCGTCATAACTTTGCGTTTTTCTATCAATTGCTCGACAGTAATTTGTTCACCCACTGTATTATTTGCCTTCAAGAGAGAAGCCTCTAGTGAAATCTATGGCCCCCGGGTCTATTTTCCATCATACTTGTTTCCGATCTACTATTTTGCAATCTTTTATTTTCAGATCTGTAAAGCAAAAAACCCAAAAATATTTTATCTTTTATTTGGTTTCATCTATCCCTATCACATCTCACCTTTGCAAGTGACCGTGAAGGGATTGGCAACCTCTTTATCGCGTTGGGTGCAAGTGTTTGATTATTTGTGTAGGTGCATCTATTGGAAACTTGCGTGTTTCTCCTACTGGATTGATACCTTGGTTCTTAACTGAGGGAAATACTTATCTCTACTGTGCTGCATCACCCTTTCCTCTTCAAGGGAAAAACCAACGCAAGCTCAAGAAGTAGCAGCATCGGATTTGTCTTTTTTACCCAGAGCACTAGAAATGTTTTTTATTCATGAAAATTTGCAGGTATGCACAAAATTCAACAATAGCCATTGCCAAATAATATCTTAATTTTTACCACTATTTTTAGATTTTACTGTTCACGAGGGTGCATTTGAGCTCGAGTGTAGAAACTCCATGTCCATCATTGACACGTTATGCCATCATATCTAGTGCTCTGTGTGTAGAGTCAGCTTAAACACAACTTATTGTATTAAAATACTAGGTCATTGATGGCATGCATTGTTATGCCTTTCCATTTAACAATATAATGATAGGATTTATTTAAATATGTGGAGACATAAAACATGGAAATTTAAATTCACATGAACATTTACGGTTGAGGGGTATTTTGTGTTGGCTCGAAAAAAACACAAGTTGTGAAACCATATTTGAGCCTTACATTAGTTGCATGAATAATTTCCCAATGTCTGAAGCAAAAGCGCTGATGCAACTAGCGATGAACCTTAACGTCAATATCTGTGGCAAAACCAAGACTACATATGTCCACAACATTGAGGGATTTGGAGAAAGTATGGTAGAACATCGTGAAAGGTCGTACCTGAAACCCACTTCATCATCCTCAAATATTTTTGATAGAGTCAAAATTCATCATATCATATGCATCCCTAAGGAAGCCAAGTAGTAGGAATTTTGAGCCTAGCCAGTGTTTGAATGGAAAGGTAGGGCATCCACCAAATATAATGGAGTTTTAGTTATCCTAAATCACATGAGAACAACATAAACATAATGGTACTTCTTTTTTGATATGATGGTACTTCACCTGACAAAAATATGAACATTAAATAATTGAGTTTCATCTCATGTGGTATCAATAGTTTTGGAACATTCTCAGGTAGATACCACAAATATTCTAGTTATGCTTCTTCCCATGACGTTGTTTCAAACTATGTTCCTTACCAACAGAATAGTAATCCCATTTATGTTTTCTTATATGGCGTCGAAAGCACTTAATGGTCTCTGAATGTTACCGACAAAATGAACTATGATAGATCTTTGAATGCAACGGAAATGAAATAGTCTATTCTTGATGAACTGCTTCAATTATAAAGTTACAAATGATGAATAGAAAGTAAAATTGTATACCAATAAGTAACACTAATTTGCAGCCTTTTAGGACTTAAATTGTAACACCCCGGATGTGACTTTCCATATTTGTAACTCCAACTCTTGCCATTTTCGGCTATGTGTTATGATATTCCCTCTGTGGTTGGGTTTTGTCTTTCGTTTTGCATTTTGTTCATGTCATGCATTTCATATCATGTCATCATGTGCATCTCATTTGCATACGTGTTCATCTCATGCATCCGAGCATTTTCCCCGTTGTCCGTTTTGCAATCCGACACTCCCACATGCACCGGCGCGCCCCTCTTGTCTCTCGTCGTGAGCGGGTGTTAAACGTTCTCGGAATGGACCGAGGTTTGCCAAGTGGCCTTGGTACACCACCGGTAGACCACCTGTCAAGTTCGTTCCATTTGGAGGCCGTTTGATGCTCCAACGGTTAACCGGGTAACCGCAAAGGCCTCTTGTGTGTTGCAGCCCAACACCCCTCCAAAACAGCCCAATAACCCATCTAAACCCCCTCCATGCTCTCCGTCGTTGGATCATGACCGTGTGGGCGAAAACAGCTCCTCAATTGGAGTCTCCTAGCTCCCTCTACTTATAAATATGTGCTCCCCTCCGAATTTTTCGCGCAGTCCAACCCAAGCCTCACCACTCTCCGCCGCCGGACACGTCCGGATCGGGCCGGACGCGTCCGCCGCCGCGCCCGCACCAACCGGAGGCCGCCACGTGGCGCGCCGCCGCCTCCCTCCGCCGAAGCCCGCCGGGCCCGAGGCCGGCCCCCCGAGCCCATCGCCGCCCGCGTCTCCCGCGGCTCGGCCCCGAGCGCCCGCGCCGCCGCCCCGAGCGCCTGCGTGCTCCACCGCCCTTCGCCACTCCGCCGCCTCGCCATCGTCGCCGGCGACCGCGCCGCCGCCTCCCTCCGCCGTTCGCCGCCTCCCGCCGACCCTCCTCACCAGATCCGGCGGTCCCAAGGCCGGATCCGCCTCCTCGCCGCGCCCGCCGCCAGGATCCGCCGGCCGGCCACCTCGCCGGAGTGCCTCCTCCTGTTCTTCGCCGGAGATCGCCCGATCCAGCCTCGGTGGTGAAATTTCTGCCAAGTCCTTAAATTTTAGCATTCTGGAGCCCTGTTCATCATGCCATATCTCCATGCTCGGTGCTCCGATTTGTGCATATAATATGTCAAAATGTTCATCATGAGATTCTCTTCATTTTGTTCTATTGTGCCATGCTTGTTGGGGTTCATCTTGATTCCATTTTCATTGATGCAAGAGTGCTATAAAATGTTTACTGCTGTTACTTATCAGATTATGATGTTTTGTCTTTTTTGTTACATTTGATGTGTGCATCTTATGAGCATGAGATCGACATGTGTTTTAAACTATGTCATGTCATCTTTACAGCGGTGCTTGCCATGTATTTTTGTGATCTATGTGGTGACTAGCACAAGCATGCAAACTAGGCTTCGTGATGTTGCTGTTTCAAGGGACTTGGATTTTGTTGTCCTTTTCTTGCTGTTATTTTGATGCCATGTAAACTTGATGCTACAGTGAGATCCATGCTTATTTTGAGATACTTCATTAAGGATGTTTTGAACATATGGTTATGCTCTATCCATCCATGCCCCTGTTTGCAATTATGGAATGCCCTAGCATGTCATTTTCGGGCTCTACTTTTGCTATAAAAAGTTCCTGGCAGAATGTTTAACATGTTAATCCCATATTGCCATGGTTGTTGCTAGTGATTCATGCATCCTATGAACATGCTCTTGCCATGGTTAGCTTCATGAAAATGTCATCTTGCTGTTGTTATGCTTGTTTTGTCATGCAATGCTTTGTGATGAGTGGTTTGAGCTCGCAAAGATGCCTTCATAATTCTGTTTATGCCATGCTCTGTTTTTCTGCCAAGTCTGAAACTGTTAATAAAACTTGCTATGTTCACATAGATGCCATCATATCTTCTGTGCCTTTTTGGCTCATGGTCATTAAGGGACTTTTGTTCTGCATTTAGTAGAATCATGCCATGCCTTAAGTTGCTATGATATGTTCCTGTAGCATGATGTTTGCTTGCCCTAAACATTGCTACCTGATGCTGTTTATGCCATGTTCAGTATTTTCACTAAGTCTGTGATGCTGATATCTTTTGCACTTTCTCCATACTTGTTTGAACCTGTTATTGTGTGATCTAACCATAGCTCAGTGTTCATGTTTTGTCAAGCATCTCGTGTACATCACTGATATATGCTTTGTTGCTATGTTGGAGTGCAGTAGCTCAGTTTCTTGTTGCATTCAAGATGGCATCATGCTGTTAATCACAGAATTGTGTCATTCTTGTTTTGCTTGCCATATGCAAACCGTGCATCCGTTTCCGGTCATCTTTATATCGATTTCAACCGAAATCACCTCATCTTTCTAGCGGCATACTTGGTTTGCCAAGTTGATGCCTTGTTCATCATTTTTTTCCTTCCGGAGCACGCATATGCATTGCATATCACATCTCGCATATCATGTCATGTATTGCATCATGTTGCTTGTGCATTGCACTGTGATTGATTGCGGTTCCATTGCTTGTGTTCTTGCTTTGGGTAGAGCCGGGAGACGAGTACGTGAACGAGGAACCTGTTGAGTACGCTAACGAGGATCAAGCTTTCGACAACTCTGAGAACTTTGCAGGCAAGATGACCATACCCTCGAAATCACTTCTATCTTTGCTTTGCTAGTTGTTCGCTCTATCGTTATGCTTGCGCTACCTACCACTTGTTTACCATGCCTCCCATATTGCCATGTCAAGCCTCTAACCATCCTTTCCTAGCAAACCGTTGTTTGGCTAAGTTACCGCTTTTGCTCAGCCCTTCTTATAGTGTTGCTAGTTGCAGGTGAAGATGAAGTTGGTTCCATGTTGAAACATGGATATTTTGGGATATCACAATATCTTTTATTTAATTAATGCATCTATATACTTGGTAAAGGGTGGAAGGCTCGGCCTTATGCCTGTTGTTTTGTTCCACTCTTGCCGCCCTAGTTTCCATCATACCGGTGTTATATTCCTTGATTTTGCGTTCCTTACGCGGTTGGGTGTTATGGGAACCCCTTGACAGTTCGCCTTGAATAAAACTCCTCCAGCAAGGCCCAACCTTGGTTTTACATTTGCCTACCCAAGCCTTTTTCCCTTGGGTTTTCGCGAGCCCAAGGGTCATTTTTATTTTCAACCCCCGGGCCAGTGCTCCTCTGAGTGTTGGTCCAACCTGTCAGCCGCCGGTGCTCACCAGGGGCAACTCTGGGCTGGCCTATCAGAAGTTTGGACAATCCCGTGTGCCCTGAGAACGAGATATGTGCAGCTCCTATCGGGATTGGTCGGCACATTCGGGCGGCTTTGCTGGTCTTGTTTTACCATTGTCGAAATGTCTTGTAAACCGGGATTCCGAGACTGCTCGGGTCTTCCCGGGAGAAGGAATATCGTTCGTTGACCGTGAGAGCTTGTGATGGGCTAAGTTGGGACACCCCTGCAGGGTATTATCTTTTGAAAGCCGTGCCCGCGGTTATGTGGCAGATGGGAATTTGTTAATGTCCGGTTGTAGAGAACTTGACACTTAATTAAAATGAATCAACCTCGTGTGTAGCCGTGATGGTCTCTTTTCGGCAGAGTCCGGGAAGTGAACACGGTCTGGGTTATGTATGAACGTAAGTAGTTTCAGGATCACTTCTTGATCACTTTTAGCTTCTCGACCGATGCGTTGCTTCTCTTCTCGCTCTCTTTTGCGTATGTTAGCCACCATAAATGCTTAGTGCTTGCCGTAGCTCGACCATATTACCCCTTACCTACCCACAAGCTTAAATGGTCTTGATCGCGGGTGTGAGATTGCTTAGTCATCGTGACTCACAGATTCTACCAAAACAGTTGCAGGTGCCGAGGATACCTATGCAGGTGACGCAACCGAGCTCAAGTGGGAGTTCGATGAGGACCGTGGTCGTTACTATGTTTCGTTTCCTGATGATCAGTAGTGGAGCCCAGTTGGGACGATCAGGGATCTAGCATTTGGGGTATCTTCTTTTCATTTGGATTTGACCGTAGTCGGTCTATGTGTGTATTTTGGATGATGTATGAATTTATTTATGTATTGTGTGAAGTGGCGATTGTAAGACAACTCTCTTTATCCCATTCTTGTTCATTACATGGGATTGTGTGAAGATGACCCTTCTTGCGACAAAACCTACAATGCGGTTATGCCTCTAAGTCGTGCCTCGACACGTGGGAGATATAGCTGCATCGTGGGCGTTACACTTAAATCAAACAACTTGTCTACAAGAATTTAAAAGCTGCAAAAATTGAACTACATAAACAAAATTGTTCAATACAAATCATAATTGTTACCATCTTATCGGTGCAACATCAAGTTGGAAATCATTTCCATCTAGGACCTCAAAAGTAATTAAGATAAAATAAATTAGCTTAGAAAACATGGGAATTTGCGTACCTTGCTGACATGAATGTTGATGCAAAAAGTAAATGAGAGCGTGTGATGAGTTCCCACAGGCTTGCATGGGCACATACCAATCCTGACTGATGAGGTAGTCGGCGAGATACATATTGAGGTTACCATACATTCTTAGCACCATAGTTGCATCAAGCTCCGAGCTCATCGTTTGCTCACGTTGTGTAGCATGCGCTTCTTCTTGGCTAGAACCACAAGTGATGGATGCGAACGCGAGGGTCTAGTCACTCATCCGCAGCCGCTGGTTCCTACAAAAGAGGGTTGGTACGTCTCCAACGTATCTATAATTTTTGATTGTTCCATGCTATTATAGTACCAATCTTGGATGTTTTATATACATTTACAAGCAATTATATATATCATTTTTTGGGACTAACCTATTAACTTAGTGCCCAGTGCTAGTTGCTGTTTTTTGCCTCTTTTTGGTTTTTCAGAATATCAGTACCAAACTAAGTCCAAATGCCACGAAACTTTTTGTGGATTTTCTTCTGGACAGAAGAGACCCTAGAAGCTTTGGGTGGGGACGAGAAGATGGAGCAGTGGCCCACGAGGCACCAGGGTGCGCCCAGGGGGGTACGGCACGCCCTAGTGGCTTGTGGGGCCCACGTAGCTCCGTTTAACCTAACTCCGCCTCTATAAATTCTATAAAGTCGGGAAACCAACAGAGGAGTCCACGAAATACTTTTTCCGCCGCCGCAAGTTCCTGTTCTCGAGAGATCACATCTGGAGGCCTTTTCCGGCACTCTGTCAGAGGGCGATTTGATCATGGAGGGGTTCTACATCATCCTTGCTGCCCTTTCGATGATGCGTGAGTAGTTTACCACAGACCTATGGGTCCATAGTTAGTAGCTAGATGGCTTATTCTCTCTATTTGATCTTCAATACTATGTTCTCCTCGATGTTCTTGGAGTTATATCTGATGTAATCACTTTTTGTGGTGTGTTTGTTAGGATCCGATGAATTGTGAGTATATGATCAGATTTATCCATGAATATTATTTGAGTTTTCTTTGAACTCTTTTATGCATGATTGTTATAGCATCATATTTCTCTCCGATATATTGATTTGGTTTGGCCAACTAGATTGATTTATCATGCAATGGTGACAACCCACAAGTATAGGGGATCAATTGTAGCCTCTTTCGATAAGTAAGAGTGTCGAACCCAACGAGGAGCTAAAGGTAGAACAAATATTCCCTCAAGTTTTATCAACCACCGATACAACTCTACACACGCTTGACGTTCGCTTTACCTAGAACAAGTATAAAACTAGAAGTAATTTGTAGGTGTAACGGGATAGGTTTGCAAGAATATAAAAGGCACGTAAATAAAAACTAGGGGCTGTTTTAGGTAAAGAAGCAATAAAGTTAGTATAGCGAGTGTGGAAAAGTGGTGGTAGGAGTTGTGAAATTGTCCCTAAGCAATTGACTACTTTACTAGACCGATAACAAGTTTTATGTGGGAGAGGCCACTGGTAGATGTCATCCCTGACTTGGAATTCTATGCACTTATGATTGGAACTGTTAGCAAGCATTCACAACTACTAACTTTCATTAAGGTAAAACCCAACCATAACATTAAGATATATTTGTCCCCCTTCAATCCCGTATGCATCAATTTCTATGCTAGGTTGAAGCTTCTGTCACTCTTGCCCTCTAATACATAGTTCTATCAACATACAACTAACCCTATGGTGTGATCCATGCGCGCACTCATATGATGGGAACCAAAGGACAACAACATAACCACAAGCAAATTAAACCAATCATAGCAATTCACCAATTACCGATAGGACAACGAAAATCTACTCAGACGTCATAGGATGGCAACACATCATTGGATAATAATATGAAGCATAAAGCACCATGTTCAAGTAGAGGGTACAGCGCGTTGCGGGAGAGTGGACCACTGTAGATAGATGGGGGAAGGTGATGAAGATGTTAGTGAAGATGACGGAGGTGTTGGTGTAGATTGTGGTGACGATGATGGCCCCGGCGGCGTTCCGGCGCCACCGGGAGAGAGGGGGAGAGAGCCCCCCTTCTTCTTCTTCCTTGACATTCCCCCTAGATGGGAGAAGGGTTTCCCCTCTGGTCCATGGCCTCCATGGTGGCGGAGGGGCGGGAGCCCCTCCGAGATTGGATCTCTCTCTCTGTTTCCTTCTGTTTCCGCGCTCCCTAATTCTGGCCTTTCACAGTTTCTTATATTCCCGGTGATCCGTAACTCCGATTGGGCTGAAATTTGGACACGATTTTTATCCGTATATTGGATTTTTTGCGGCAAAAGAAGGGCACCAACCACCATACGAGGTGGCCACGAGGGTCAGGGGCGCGCCCCCTGCCTCGTGGCCCCCTCGGGCATCGTCTCGCGTTGATTCTTCTTCCCAAAAATCACATATATTCCAAAAAAATATCCGTAAGTTTTTATCCAGTTTGGACTCCGTTTGATATGGATTTTCTGCGAAACAAAAAAACATGCAAGAAACAGGAACTGGGCACTGGATCAATATGTTAGTCCCAAAAATAGTATAAAAGTTTGTCAAAAGTATATGAAAGTTGTATAATATTGGCATGGAACAATAAAAAATTATAGATACGACGGAGATGTATCAGCATCCCCAAGCTTAATTCCCGCTCGTCCTCGAGTAGGTAAATGATAAAAAGATAATTTTTGATGTGGAATGCTACCTAGCATAATCTTGATCCTGTAATCTAATCATGGCATGAATATTAAGACACGGGTGATGCAAAGCAATAATCTATCATTTGACATTAAGACAATAATACTTCAAGCTTACTAATAAAGCAATCATGTCTTTTCAAAATAGCATGGCCAAATAAAGTTATCCCTACAAAATCATATGGTCTGGCTATGCTCCATCTTCACCACACAAAATATTCAAATCATGCACAACCCCGATGACAAGCCAAGCAATTGTTTCATACTTTTGACGTTCTCAAACCTTTTCAACTTTCACGCAATACATGAGCGTGAGCCATGGACATAGCACTATAGGTGGAATAGAATATGATGGTGGAGGTTGTGTGGAGAAGACAAAAAGGATAAAGTCTCACATCGACGCGGCTAATCAACGGGCTATGGAGATGCCCATCAATTGATGTCAATGTGAGGAGTAGGGATTGCCATGCAACGGATGCACTAGAGCTATAAGTGTATGAAAGCTCAAATTGAAACTAAGTGGGTGTGTATCCAACTTGCTTGCTCATGAAGACCTAGGGCATTTGAGGAAGCCCATCGTTGGAATATACAAGCCAAGTTCTATAATGAAAAGTCCCACTAGTATATGAAAGTGATAACTCAAGAGACTCTCTATATGAAGAACATGGTGCTACTCTGAAGCACAAGTGTGGTAAAAGGGTAGTAACATTTCCCCTTCTCTCTTTTTCTCTCTTTTTTTTTGTTTTGTTTTTTGGTGGGCTTCTTTGGCCTCTCTTTTTTTATTTGGGCTTCTTTGGCCTCTTTTTTTAAAGTCCAGAGTCTCATCCCGACTTGTGGGGGAATCATAGTCTCCATCATCCTTTCCTCACTGGGGCAATGCTCTAATAATGATGATCATCACACTTTTATTTACTTACAACTCAATATTACAACTCTAGAACAAAGTATGACTCTATATGAATGCCTCCGGTGGTGTACCGGGATGTGCAATGATCTAGCCTAGCAATGACATCAAAAAAGGACAAGCCATGAAAACACCATGCTAGCTATCTTACGATCATGCAAAGCAATTTGACAATGAATGCTCAAGTCATGTATATGAAGATGATGGAATTTGCATGGCAATATATCTCAGAATGGCTATGGAAATGCCATGATAGGTAGGTATGGTGGCTGTTTTGAGGAAGATATAACGAAGCGTATGTGTGATAGAGCTTATCATATCACGGGGTTTGGATGCACCGGCGAAGTTTGCACCAACTCTCGAGGTGAGGAAGGGCAATGCACGATACCGAAGAGGCTAGCAATGATGGAAAGGTGAGAGTGCGTATAATCCATGGACTCCACATTAGTCATAAAGAACTCACATACTTATTGCAAAAATCTATTAGTCATTGAAACAAAGTACTACGCGCATGCTCCTAGGGGGATAGATTGGTAGGAAAAGACCATCGCTCGTCCCCGACCGCCACTCATAAGGAAGACAATCAATAAATACCTCATGCTCCAACTTCGTTACATAACGGTTCACCATACGTTCATGCTACGGGAATCACAAAATTCAACACAAGTATTTCTACAATCCACAACTACCCACTAGCATGACTCTAATATCACCATCTTTATATCGCAAAACTATTGCAAGGAATCAAACATATCATGTTCAGTGATCTACAAGTTTTATGTAGGATTTTATGACTTACCATGTGAATGACCAGTTCCTGTCAACTCTCTAAATAGATATAAGTGAAGCAAGAGAGTTTAATTCTTTCTACGAAAGATATGCCCACGCTCTAACAAATATAAGTGAAGCAAAAGAGCATTCTACAAATGGCGGTTTTCTATGTGAAGAGAAACAGGCAATCCAAACTTCAAATGATATAAGTGAAGCACATGAAGCATTCTCTAAAGCCATACTCAAAAGATATAAGTGAAGTGCAAAGAGCATTCTATAAATCAACCATGGACTATCTCACAAGACGCTCCAAGATTTGCACATATCACAAGAACGAAACGAAACCGAAAACATACCGATACTTGTTAAAGAAAGATGGGATGCCTTCCGGGGCATCCCCAAGCTTAGACGCTTGATTCTCCTTGAATACTTACTTGCGGTGCCTTGGGCATCCCCAATCTTGAGCTCTTGCCTCTCCTCCTTCTCCTCACATAGAGACATCCTCGATCTTCGAACACTTCATCCACACAAAACTCAACAGAAAGTTCGGTAAGATCCGTTAGTATAATAAAGCAAATCACTACTCTAAGTACTATTGCAAACCAATTCATATTTGTTTTTGCATTGTAGCTACTGTAATATAACTTTTCGATGGCTTAATCCACTGATAGAAATCGATAGTTTCATCAAAACAAGCAAACTATGCATCAAAAACAGAATCTGTCTTAAACAGGACAGTCTGTAGTAATCTGAACATCCACCATACTTCTGGTACTCCAGAAATTCTGAAACAATTAGGAAAAATAAACAATTTGTATAGAAAGGCAGTGCAAAAAGTTTCAGAACCGTTTGACGTTCTAGTAAAAATGTAAAATCGCGCACTACAGCCAAAGTTTCTGTTTTGCACCGCACAAACCAACAAGCAATGTAAACATCCTAAAGGCAAATCTTGGCACATTATTTTTTATAGTACAATGGAATTGTACAAGGGGGTAATTATTTTTGTTGAAAAGTTTCTGTAATCAAGATTCACAAAGTTTCTGTGAGCATGAACAAAGTCCAAGGAGCTTCCCCACTTCAACAATGCTTGTCTCTCTCACTTTCACTTTCCTTTTTGAAAAAATTTGGGTTCCCCTCTATATTTTTTCATTTTAAACTTTATAAAAGCATTCAACAGAAATAAATGACTCTCTAAAACTTTCGGGTTGTTTCCCTTGCAGCGCTTTCTTTAAAGCCATTAAGCTAGGCATATAGTGCTCAAGTAATGGATCCACCCGGATCCCAAGGTAATGGATCCACCCGGATCCCAAGGTACACTACAGGAATCAGCTATTTTGCCGTCTGCCATGGCGGACGGCAAAGGCATGAACGGCGGACGGCAAAAGGCTCCGGCAAAGTAGGCTACGGTAAACAGCTACTTTGCCGTCTGCTTCCTGGCAGCTGACGGCAAAGGCCCTTTGCCGTCTGCAGCGGACGGCAAAGAGAGCGGACGGCAATAATTGTGCTCTCAGTCCGTTAAGTGGCTAACGGCAGGCCTTTGCCGTCCGCCGCGGACGACAAACTTTCTAGTTCCTTTGCCGTCTGCCAGCGGACGGCAAACTTTCTAGTGTCTTTGTCGTCCGCCGTATGATGTCATCTACACGTCACTACATGGCAGGCCTTTGCCGTCCGCCACTGACAGCAAACTCGTTTACTCTTTGCCGTCTGCCACTGTAGGCAAACTGACCAAATGGGTCAGCTCCCAGGAAGCACAGCTGGCTGCCACGTGGCTTGTTTGCCGTCTGCGGCTGACGGCAAAGAGCCCGTTGCCGTCGGTGGCAGACGGCAAAGAGCCTGCATATTGGCTCTTTTTTCTATTTTTTATTAAATCCAACAATTTTCATCAAAGATATATATGACATATATAGATATATTTCAAAAGGCCATTACAGAGCAAACATATAAGATATCCAACACATAACTTCATCATCCAACCATATATATTACATGCATAGTTCCATCATACATAACAAGTTCAACATAGAGGCATCCAACCATATATATTACAATAGTTTCATCCAACGATACATGCATAGTTCAACGATACAAAAGAAATAGAGAAAGGGATAAGGAGAACTCCATAT
Source organism: Triticum aestivum (assembly GCF_018294505.1). Classification (NCBI taxonomy): domain Eukaryota; kingdom Viridiplantae; phylum Streptophyta; class Magnoliopsida; order Poales; family Poaceae; genus Triticum; species Triticum aestivum. The sequence continues at coordinate 445,028,086 of NC_057811.1, read as the reverse complement.
ATGCAAGCTTTCGTCAAGTGAATGAAATCTGCAAAATGAAAAATAAGAAAGTTAGAACAAGAAGAGTAGAACAAGAAGAAGAGTAGAACAAGAAGAAGACTAGAACAAGAAGAGTAGAACAAGAAGAAGACTAGAACAAGAAGAGTATGTCATTTATGAGCTAACTTACGTGAAATGGATCATATATGAGCTAACTAAGTTGAAATGGGTCGTTTATGAGCTAGCTAAGGTGAAATGGATCATTTATGAGCTAACTTAGTTGAAATGGGTCGTTTATGAGCTAGCTAAGGTCAAATGGATCGTTTTTGAGGTAACTAAGGTGAAATGGATCATTTATGAGCTAACTTAGTTCAAATGGATTGTTTTTGAGCTAACTTAGGTGAAATGGATTATTTATGAGCTAATTTAGTTGAAATGGATCTTTTTGAGCTAACTTAGGTGAAATGGATCATTTAAGAGCTAATTTAGGTCAAATGGATCTTTTTTAGCTAACTTGGTGAAATGGATCGTTTATGAGCTAAATTAGTTGAAATGGATCGTTTATGAGATAACCTAGGTAAGATGTGTCATTTTGGAGTTAACCTAGGTGAAATGGGTCATTTTAAAGCTAACGTAGGTAAAATGGATCATTTAGGAGCTAATCTAGGTAAAATGGGTCATTTTTGAGCTAACTTGGATGAACTGGATCATTTATAAGCTAACCTAGGTAAAATGGGTCATTTTAGAGCTAACTTAGGTAAAATGGATCGTTTATGAGCTAACTAAGCTAATTATGCAATTTTTGACATAAGTAAGCTAAGTACAGATCGTTTTAGAGCTAACTTAGGTAAAATGGATGGTTTTGGAGGTCAGTAAGCTTATTAAGTCATTTTGGAGGAGAAGAAGCTAAGTCTAGGTCATTATGGTAAGCATTGGAGGAAATAAAGCTAAGTCTAGGTCTTTATGCATGTGTTAAGCAAAACACTAGATAAACTTACCAAGATCCACGAGGTGTAGGAGCGGGGTGGCTCGTGTCGGTACCTGGAGAAGGATCGTGCGATGCTTGTCTGGACTTACGCTGCACCAAAGATCATTTCCAATGTCTTGTTAGCATGATGACACTCAAATGTTAAGACTAGCAAGTAATGTCCATTCAAATAAAAATCACCGTGGTCCCAGGAGCAATCACTGGCATCGGCGGAGCGGTCTGACCTGTCGGGGTGCCGGGTCGGGGTCGGGGTGCCGTGTCGGTGTCGGGGTCGGGGTGTCGGGTCAGGCTCGGGGTCGGGGTCGGGGTGTCGGGGTCGGGGTCTAGGGGTCGGGGTGTCGTGTCGGGGTGCCGGGTCGGGGTCGGGGTGCCGGGTCGGGGTCGGGGTGCCGTGTCGGGTCGGGGTTTTTTCCTCTTTTTTCCTTTTCTTCTTCTTCCTTTTCTTCGTTTTCTTCCTTTTTTTTCCTTCTTCTTCTTCTTCTTCTTCTTCTTCTTCCTCCTTTCCTTTTTCCTCTTCTTCTTCTCCTCCTCTCCTCTTTTTTCTTCTTCTTCTTCTTCCTCTTCTTCTTTTTTCTTCTCCTCCTCCTCTTCTTCTTCCTTTCCTTTTTCCTCTTCTTCTTCTCCTCCTCTCCTCTTTTTTCTTCTTCTTCTTCCTCTTCTTCTTTTTTCTTCTCCTCCTCCTCTTCTTCTTCTTCCTTTCCTTTTTCCTCTTCTTCTTGTCCTCCTCTCCTCTTTTTCTCTTCTTCTTCTTCTTTCCTCAAACTAAACTAAACCTAAAACTAAACCTAAAACTAAAACTAAACCTAAAACTACAACTAAAACTAAATCTAAACTAAAACTAAAACTAAAAAGGAAAAAAACAGAAAAAACAGAAAAAAGGAGGGGGGCTCACCTGGGGCAGGGCCGGTGGAGGAGGAGGCCGGTGGAGGAGGGGGGCGGGGCGGTGGAGGAGGTGGCCGGGGCGCGGGGGCGGCCTGGGGCGGCGGGGGGCCGGGCCCGGGGCGGTGGGGCGCGGGGCGGCGGGGGGCCGGGGCGCCGGGGCGGCGGGGGGCCGGGGCGCCGGGGCGGCGGGGGGCCAGGGCGGGGGAGAGCCGGGGCGACGGGGCGGCGGGGGCGACGGGTGGTGGGGCGACGGCGGGCGACGGGCGGTGGGGCGGCGGGGGCGACGGGCGGTGGGGCGGCGTGGCCCCGGGGCGGCGGCGAGTGGTGGGGGCGGCGGCGGGCGGCGGCGGCGGCGGGGTGGGAAGTGGTGGCGGGGCTCGGCGAGGAGAGAACGACGAGGAGAGAACAGAGTAACGGGCGGGGGGTACGGGCCGTTAGGTAGTGCCCTCTTTGCCGTCCGCCTCTCTTTGCCGTCCGCCCTTTTGCCTCTTTGTCGTCTGCTGGCAGACGGCAAAGAGGTGGGCCGTTAAGTTTTTTCCAAACGGGCGGGGGGCGGAAGCCACCTCTCTCTTTGCCGACTGCCAGCGGACGGCAAAGATTCTTTGCCGTCTGCTGGCTGACGGCAAAGAGCTCGCAGATGGAAAAGAGCTTCTTCGTCGTCTGCCATTTCTTTGCCGTCTGCTTTTGGGTAGCTGATGGCAAAGAGCTTCTTTGCCGTCAGCTAGCAGACGACAAAGAGCTGGCAGATGGCAAATTAGCTGATTCCAGTAGTGGTAATGGATCCACCCGGATCCCATGGACAAAGCCAATTTTAATTAACAATGATTTGTAATTTAGTAGTGAGCACAAAGTAACATATATCATGTAATGACGAAGTCTAACTCTCTTCCTATGCATCGGCATGTCATAAAAGAACAATCCATGTACACAAAGTAAAGGCCAATACATAGCATAAGCAGTTTCTTGCAATTTTATCGGGTGGGAAACATAGAGAGGTGGAGATATAGTTCCTCTCTCATAATAATTGCAAGTAGGAGCAGCAAGCACATGCATATTATATCTATCAAAATCATCATGTGTAGTAGTAAAACGCAATCCATCAATATAATCCTTAATAAGGGTAAACTTCTCCGATATATTGTAGTCGGGAGAATTCAAAAAGATAATAGGACTATCATGCGTGGGTGCAATAGCAACAATTTCATGTTTAACATAAGAAACTATAGCCAGTTCATCTCCATAAGCATAATTCATATTGGCATCTTGGCCACAAGCATTGCAAGCATCATCAAAAAGGGACATTTCAAAAGGATCAACGAGATCATAACAATCATCATAGCATTCATCCTTCGGTAAATTCGAAGGGAAATTAAACAATGTATGGGATATAGAGTTACTCTCATTAGATGGTGGGAACGGGTGATCAATCCGCTCTTCCTCCTTTTGTTTTTCGCTCTCCTCCTCATCTTTTTCATCCAATGAGCTCACAATGTCATTTATTTCTTCTTCCATAGACTCCTGCAAAATATTAGTCTCTTCTTGGACAGTGAAGGAGTCCTCAATATATGGTTTAATATAAGGATTAGAAGCATAATTATCATAGCAATATTTAAGTATGGCCAAATTCTCTGATTTGTAGAGAGTAGTATCACACTCTTCAATAAAAGAAGCAATTTCACAAGTACCCCTAAAAGCAACAAATTCTTCAATTTGTTGAACATCATAGTAATTAAACACCCTTAGTATACAAAGATACGATTCCATTATCACTAAACTCACATTGGTAAGGAAGGTGTTTCTTAGGGTCTTTAGAACAACAAGTACAATTATATATTTCACATAAATTCCAAGCATAGCACTGCAAACGATGAATTTGATCCAGTAAAAGTTTCCCTTTTCAGATATGCGGTGTCGCACATAACAAGCATGCTCATCTAAAGATTTTCCCTCAACTAAGCTAGTTGGGGTTTCAGCCCGAGCACATAGGGATCAAAGATGATCCAAGTAAAAAGGTTCAGTAGTGTGATAAATTTTGAGTGGTTCTTCAATCATTGGTTCAGTAGGTACCACTAATTTTTTTGGTATTTTGCGTTTCCTATCCATAACTAAAGGTAGAAAACAAGAGCACAAAATAAAAACTACTTAGTGATAAAGAAAACAAGCACACACGAGAATATTCACCCCACGCTATAACTCCCCGGCAACGGCGCCAGAAAAAGGTCTTGATAACCCACAAGTATAGGGGATCAATTGTAGCCTCTTTCGATAAGTAAGAGTGTCGAACCCAACGAGGAGCTAAAGGTAGAACAAATATTCCCTCGAGTTTTATCGACCACCGATACAACTCTACGCATGCTTGATGTTCGCTTTACCTAGAACAAGTATAAAACTAGAAGTACTTTGTAGGTGTAACGAGATAGGTTTGCAAGAATATAAAGAGCACGCAAATAAAAACTAGGGGTTGTTTTAGGTAAAGAAGCAATAAAGTTAGTATAGCGAGTGCGGAAAAGTGGTGGTAGGAGTTGCGAAATTATCCCTAAGCAATTGACTACTTTACTAGACCGATAGCAAGTTTTATGTGGGAGAGGCCACTGCTAGCATGCCATCCCTGACTTGGAATTCTATGCACTTATGATTGGAACTATTAGCAAGCATCCGCAACTACTAACGTTCATTAAGGTAAAACCCAACCATAGCATTAAGATATATTGGTCCCCCTTCAATCCCGTATGCATCAATTTCTATGCTAGGTTGAAGCTTCTGTCACTCTTGCCCTCCAATACATAGTTCTATCAACATACAACTAACCCTATGGTATGATCCACGCGCGCGCTCATATGATGGGCACCAAAGGACAGCAACATAACCACAAGCAAATTAAACCAATCATAGCAATTCACCAATTACCGATAGGACAACGAAAATCTACTCAGACATCATAGGATGGCAACACATCATTGGATAATAATATGAAACATAAAGCACCATGTTCAAGTAGAGGGTACAACGGGTTGCGGGAGAGTGGACCGTTGTAGATAGATGGGGGAAGGTGATGAAGATGTTGGTGAAGATGACGGAGGTGTTGGTGTAGATTGTGGTGACGATGATGGCCCCGGCGGCGTTCCGGCGCCACCGGGAGAGAGGGGGAGAGAGCCCCCCTTCTTCTTCTTCTTCCTTGACCTCCCCCCTAAATGGGAGAAGGGTTTCCCCTCTGGTACATGGCCTCCATGGCGGCAGAGGGGTGGGAGCCCCTCCGAGATTGGATCTCTCTTTGTTTCCTTCTGTTTCTGCGCTCCCTGATTCTGGCCATACACCGTTTCTTATATTCCCGGTGATCTGTAACTCTGATTGGGCTAAAATTTGGACACGATTTTTATCCGGATATTTGCTTTCTTGCGGCGAAAGAAGGGCACCAACCGCCTTACGGGGTGCTCACGAGGGTCAGGGGCGCGCCCCCTGCCTCGTGGCCCCCTCGGGCATCATCTCGCATTGATTCTTCTTCCCAAAAATCACATATATTCCCAAAATAATCTCCGTAAGTTTTTATCCTGTTAGGACTCCGTTTGATATGCACTTTCTGCGAAACAAAAAAACATGCAACAAACAAGAACTGGCACTGGGCACTGGATCAATATGTTAGTCCCAAAAATAGTATAAAATATTGCCAAAAGTATATGAAAGTTGTATAATATTGGCATGGAACAATCAAAAATTATAGATACGACGGAGACGTATCAAATGGGAGAGGTGCTTTGTAATGGGTTCGATCTTGCGGTGCTCAATCTCAGTGACAGAAGGGGACATGACATGTATTGTATCGTTGCTATTAAGGGTAAAAAGATGGGGTTTACTCATGCGTGAGTTTGCTTTGTCTACATCATGTCATCTTGCTTAAGGAGTTACTCCATTCTTTATTAACTTAATAATCTAGATGCATGCTGGATAGCGGTCGATGTGTGGACTAACAATAGTAGATGCAGAATCGTTTCGGTCTACTTGTCTTGGACGTGATGCCTATATATATGATCATTGCCTTGGATATCTCATAATTATTTGCTTTTCTATAAATTGCCCAACAGTAATTTGTCTACCCACTGTATGCTATTTGATACGTCTCCAACGTATCTATAATTTTTTATCGTTCCATGCTGTTATATTATCATTCTTGGATGTTTTATAATCATTTTATAGCAACTTCATATCATTTTTTGGGACTAACCTATTGTTATAGTGCCCAGTGCTAGTTGCTGTTTTTTGCTTGTTTTTTACTTCGCAGAAAATCAATACCAAATAGACTCCAAACGCAGCGAAACTTTTTGGAGAATTTTTCTGCGCTAGAAGACACGGGATGGGCCAAAGAAGTACCAGAGGGGTGCCCCGAGGGGCGCACAGCCCACCTGGGCGCGCCTGGGGGCCAGGCGCGCCCTCGTGGATTGTGCCCACTTCAGTGGCCTCCCGCACCGCCTCTTTGCTCTATAAATACCCCAATATTTCAGAAACCCTAGGGGAGTCAATGAAAAACAATTCCAGCCGCCGCAAGTTCCAGAAACCACAGATCCAATCTAGACACCATCATGGAGGGGTTCATCATCTTCATTGGTGCCTCTTCGATGATGCGTGAGTAGTACATTGTAGACCTACGGGTCCGTAGTTAGTAGCTATATGGCTTCCTCTCTCTTTTGATTCTCAATACAATGGTGTCTTGGAGATGTATCTGATGTAACTCTTTTTGCGGTGTGTTTGTTGGGATCCGATGAACTTTGAGTTTATGATCAGATCTATGTTTTTATCCATGAAATTTATTTGAGTCTTTTGATCTCTTATATGCATGATTGCTTATAGCCTCGTATTTCTTGTTCATATCTTTGGTTTAGTTAGGCGGACTAGATCGATTTTTCTTGCCATGGGAAGAGGTGCTTTGTGATGGGTTCGATCTTTCGGTGCTCAATCCCAGCGACAGAAGGGGAAATGACACGTATGTATCGTTGCTATTAAGGATAAAAAGATGGGGTCTAATTCCTACATGAATAGATCTTGTCTACATCATGTCATTGTTCTTATTGCATTACTCCGTTTCTCCATGAACTTAATACACTAGATGCATGCTGGATAGTGGTTGATGTGTGGAGTAATAGTATTAGATGCAGGCAGGAGTCGGTCTACTAATCTTGGACGTGATGCCTATATAATGATCATTGCCTGGATATCGTCATAATTATTTGAATTTCTATCAATTTCCCAACAATTTGTTTACCCACCATGTGCTATTTTTCTCAAGAGAAGCCACTAGTGAAATCTACGGCCCCTGGGTCATTTCTTTATCATATTTTCCTACTAGATCTATTTTTATTTGCTTTTATTTTCAGATATATTAATCAAAAACCCAAAAATACCTTGCTGTAATTTATTGTTATTTATTTTATCTCGCGTTCCCGCGAGATCTATTTATCCAATCTACTACAATTTTATCTATCTTTTTACCCGGGAGGAATTGACAACCCCTCTTACGTCGGGTTGCAAGTATTTGTTCTTTGTGTGCAGGTACCGTTTACATAGTGTTGCGTGGTTATCCTACTTGTTCGATAACCTTGATCTCATCACTGAGGGAAATACCTACCGTAGTTGTGCTGCATCATCCCTTCCTCTTTGGGGAAATACCGACGTAGTTCAAGCTGCATCACTATTTTCAAGAGAGAAGCCTCTAGTGAAAACTATGACCCCCGGGTCTACTTTTATCATATATTAAAAATCCTAAAAATACCTTGCTACACTTTTACTTTATCTATTTTATTTTGTATTTTTTCGATCTATCTATCTATCACCATACAATTTAATCTTGCAAATAACTGCCAAGGGATTGACAACCCCTTGTTCGCGTTGGGTGAGAGGATTTGTTATTTTGTGTGTAGGTGCTGCTAACGAGTTGTTGCACGATTCTCCTACTGGATTGATAACCTTAGTTTCATAACTTAAGGAAATACTTATCTCTACTGTGTTGCATCATCCCCTCCTCTTCGGGGAAATCCCAACGCAGCTCACAAGTAGCAAGGGAGCAGCCCAGGCAGCGCGACTCTTGCTAGGGTGAGCAGAACCTGTGAGAGAAGGCATGGCCGTGTTGTATAAGAAATCACTACCTTGCATCTTGCAGGGAAAGGGCCACAACAGTTGATAAACGCGCAAAGTCCATGGATTTTTTGTTGAATGGAGTGTTAGATATATGACAGGAAAATGAAATGACGAAGAACGAAATCAATCACATGGGACACAAAATTTTAACGTGGAAAACCCCTCCAATGCGAAGGGGCAAAAACCACTGGCGATAGCCTGCGAAACTTCACTATATCAGGAGAGGTTACAAATGCGGGGGATTTACAACTGATCAACTTATCCTGTGCAGTGGATTACAAAGGATATATAAAGTAGAGGTGACCTAGGTCAATACTGATCCTCTACGTCCCATTCCTCCCGGTGATGGGCGTCCGCTCCGCCCCGCTCGTCAGAACTTAGCCTTTATACTTATATATGCAAATTTGGATCATAACATAACAAACTCCACCTTGAGACAAATTCCATCTTCTAGCATGAATGATAACCTTCTTCCTGAACAACAAAGAAAAAACTTTCGGCACAAAATAGACATGTGTTATACCAACTAAGTCTGAGCAAAGCTCAAACTTAGCAACATGAACGAGCTTTGCCATCATAGCAGCAGGATTATCATGAGTACTAATCTTGCATACCTTCGGGTTACCTTGAGCAACAATGTCTCAAACATAATTGTATTTGACATCAATGTGCTTTGTCCTCATGGAACATCTGATCCTTAGTAAGGTATATGGCACTCTAACTATCACAAAACAGAGTAATGCAACATTTATCTCCCAAAGCTCAGCATACAAACCTTCCAGCCAAACTGATTCTTTACATGCTTCTGCAATAGCCATGTATTCTGCTTTAGTGCTAGATTGGGAAACAACAGGCTGCAGTGTTTCCCTCCAAATCACGACACAACCACCAATAGTGAACACATAACCTGTGAGGGACCTCCTCTTATCCAAATCACTGGAAGCAAAAATTGAATCCACATTGCCAACTAGTCGCTCACCAGCCCGGCCGAATTGCAAACAAGCATTGGAAGTGCCACAAAGGTACCTGAAAATCCACTAAAAAACCTTGCAATGTTCTTTACCAGGATTACCATGTATTACTGAACAAACTCATTGCATATGAAAAATCATGACGAGAACACAACATGGCATACATTAAAGAACTGACATCACTAGAATATGGAAATCTTGACATATACTCAAACTCTTCATTTGTACTAGGACATTGAGAAGATGATAACTTGAAATGAGGAGCAGTAGGAGTGCTTATTGACTTAGCATCATGCATGTTAAAACAATGAAGAATTTTCTTAATGTAACTCTACTAACTAAGAAATAGCAAACCGGAATTTCTGTCCCGGGTAATCTCCATACCTAAAATTTTCTTAACATCACCAAAATCCTTCATCTCAAACTCACTACTTAACTATGCCTTTAAAGCAGTGATCTATTTATTGCCCTTGGCAGCAATGAACATATCATTAACATATAACATCAAGTATATAGATGATCCATCAACAAACGCTCTATGTCCCAGAATCGACCCCGTTGACCTTCATTTAGCAGTGACCAACTGATCTGTTCTGTTAATTGAAGCCTTTTCCCACAGGAGGGTTAGCAATGGCTGGAGGTTAGCCAAATGGGCTGGGAGATAAGGGCCATGCAACCACATATATTCGTTTTTCTTCTGAAGTAGCAACCCTTTAGTACAATTAGCCCAGGTAGGTCCAAGAAAAAAACTATGGAGGAGGACGGAATTGACAGCACACCTAGTGGTCCACATCATCCAAATGGATGGCCAGAAACTGGGAGGTCATGATAAGGCTTGGTTTAGGTTCATTTTTACTATCCCGATTGGATGGCTGCAAATGTTGATGGTCTGAGAGCGCTTGAAAGTTGCACAATTTTAATTCCTCAAAATGAGTTATTTTGTTATAAATTTTTTGTATGACAATATGGTGTGTATTCATTAATACATAATTTTTTATTTGAACAGTAAATAGATTAGAAGTACCATAATTTGTTTCTATATTTACATACAACCTTAATGACACTATCAATTATTTCCATTTTTACACAAAACGATAAGTATACATTAATACAAGTAACAATTAGTGATTGCCATCTTATCTATCGGGAAAACAACTATAAAACCCCTAAACCCGTGAGCCTCTGGATCAGGATTGAGACACCATATCTGGCTAATATAGGCGGAAGATAGCAACTTACTGAGCAACAACGAGCGTGAGGTATTCCACTAGCCATGACGGCCAGCCACGGGATATTACCACTCACCATTGTCGTCCTTGTTCTATTATCGTCAGGTAGTTCCTGTTCTATACATGTATGATTAACATCTCTTTTATTTGTTGGGGAAGTTGATTTGGGACGGAAGAACAATTGAACTATGCTTATATTCTTGTTGTATGTGGTTGTGGCCTTATAGACATCCAAAATGTCAGAGCGTTGGTGAGGGAGGAGGCTGACGTTACCACAGATTACAACCATTACACATGCACCAAGGTCATTGGCCGCCGCTGCACCATCCGCACGTGTAGGGACTCATGCCATAAGAAGCTCAGCGGCGTCGGTAACTGCCTTGCCGACGGCGAGTGTAGGTGCTCATATTACTGCAACACACCCCCTTCTTTTATGACCAAGTCGGATGAGACGCTCCATTGAAGGGCTAGATGCAGACACCGATAAAATTTTGTGTTATGACACATCTTGTTCATCAATAAACTACATGACTTGATATTGCAAGCAACTAGTACCAATCAATTTAGCAATTTATTAAGTTATAATAAACGTTACCTTGTTATTGTACTCCTTTGGAAGCATGCGTTATTAGTAATCTCTCATTAGTTGATCTTTCATCCGTCAAAGTTAAACTGATTCCATGATTTCTTTCTAAACAACTGCCATGGCCATGGTACCTTAAAATCATCCATGCATCAGTTGGTCCAGCGTGGTCGCGAGAATTCAAACACAACTTGAACCGTTGTACAGTATGTACTACCTCTGTAAACTAATATAAAGATCTTATATTAGTTTACAGTAGGATTACTAATTAAGTTCCATACAATAGGACCACCACTGGCCATGAGAACTATAGCCACGAACCACCTCACTGTTCTCTCTAGACAAGAGAGGAAAGGAAAGGGAAGCTTTAGGGGCCCTGCTGACAAGGTCTCCATTACCACTGCTACCATCGCGCATGGCCCAAAGCCTAAGCACACCATCAAGTCGCGTCATTGGAGAAGAATGTGTCGCCATCTACATGCACTATTTCAGATGGATCTAGAATTACATTATGTTTGGAAGTTTTACACTTAACAATGATCGTCTATGGTTAAATTATTTAGTGCATCTACAAAGGTCTTACATAAGCTGACCCTTAATACTAACAGGAGGAGGGAGAATGACACACCTTTTGTTAAGATTGGGCTCACATTTTTCTCGCAAAATAAAGATTGGCATCACATTTAAAAGTCAGGTTAATAGTGGACAATTTCTTCTAATCCCGTGTTGAAATAGTCCTACTATGAACAGTAAAAATCCAAAAAAATAGAAAAAATTTGTAAAATTCTAAAGTTTTTTGACAACAAAGATTGCTTATAGTTTGCTTTCTGCCTATAAATTTTCGTGATGAAATCATATTCATGGAGGTCTGGGCTAAAATAATAGAATCAACACTCCAAAATGCTTTCAAAGATAGTCTTTTAGGAGCATGAGCATCGAATTTGCCTTTTTCAGACAGAGCATTAGGAATATTTCCTATTCATGAAAAATTGCATGTATGCAGAAAATTCAATTCATCATCCTCAAATATTTTTGATAGAGTTAAAATTCATCGGATAATATTTATCCCCAAGGAAGCCAAGTAGTAGGAATTTTGAGCCATCTCTTCTCTGAACTAGTGCACCCATACGATTGACAATTTTATTCGCTGTGTTGGGGACATAAGAAATTACTTGTATTTTATTGAGGGTTGTTTGAGATAGAATCACTTTCATCCTACACCTCCCACAAACTGGTAAACCTTAGGTCATCCAATTGATGGAAATTGGCTACTATCCTACAAAACTCTGCCCTTGGAGGCCCAACAAAGTCTACAAGAATAAAGTTGCACAATAGACATCAATATCCTACGCTTCTTCTTAGCTAAAGCCACCGAGGATCTGGTCGCTCATCCAACATTGCCGGTTTCTACAGAAGAGGGCGCGGTACAAGCAGGGCGACTCTCACCGGGGTGAGCAGTACCTGTGAGGGAAGGTATGGCCCATTCCAGAGGAAGCCACTGCCTTGCTTCTTATTTGGATAGGGCCATGGTGGTTGATGGGCCTGCAGTGTCCATGGATTTTTGTTGAAGGGGTTGGGAATGGGATGCGCGCACCTGTCCATCTAAAGCCAACTAGACGCAACATATATGGACAGATGTTGGAGGTGCGCATTAGCTGCCATGAATTTCTACCGAGAACTGATGCTTCAATTTCCACGACGACACAAATTGAATTAATTCACAACTTAACAACCATATCTGATGCTTTCCATCTCCCTGCCACATCAATTGTTGATAACCCGCAATGATCGACTAGTTCTGCAAATTATATATATATCTTTCTCAGCAAGCGATTTTGCGACGATCGCCGCAAGTATGGCAAGCCCATAAAGGCACAGTTAAAAGCAAAGAAAAGAGAGATATATCACTCTCTGCGACTGATAACGCGTCAATCGCCGCAAGTATGGGCTAGCAATTAACACGCAATTAAAAGCAGAGAAAAGGGGGCTCTTCAAGGGATCGAACTCGGGGTCGGCTGGGTGCTGGGTAGGGTTTCGTGCTCCATTTGGGACGCGCAATCTAATTGAGGCAAAAATCCCGGCCTTTCTGTTGGAACTTTCCATGGCTCGAAAAAAAATTGTTTCCCATTTTTTCTTGTTTTCTATCAGCTTTTTAGTTTGTTCTTTTATTTATTTTTCTTTTACTTCTCCATTTTACTTTTTAATTCTGGTTTTATCTAGTTTCCTGACAGGTCTATTCTATTTTTCTGCTATTCCTTTTTATTAATATTTTAGAAAATATTCAACTTCCATTTGAAAGGATCGAGAAGAGGGGTCTAGAGGGGGGTGATTAGACCCTTAACAAGCAAAAGGGGCAGTTTTTAATTTCTTCAAGTCAAGGTTGAGTTTAGCACAAGTTAAAGCACTCATAAAAAATTTCAAGCAAACATGACAAGAGTATATGCAGCGGAAAGAGTAATGCATGCAAGTTGCAAGAAAGTAAAGGGATGGGATTGGAGTGTGCAAACGCAATGGAGACGCGGAGAATTTTTGGCATGGTTCCGATAGGTGGTGCTATCGTACGTCCACGTTGATGAAGACTTCAACCCAAGAAGGGTAATGGTTGTGCGAGTCCATGTAGGGCTCCACCCACGAAGGGTCCACGAAGAAGTAACCTTGTCTATCTCACCATGGCCATGGCCCACGAAGGACTTGCCTCACTCGGGTAGATCTTCATGAAGTAGGCGATCTCCTTGCCCTTACAAACTTATTGGTTTAACTCCTCATCATGACGGAGGCTCCCAAGCGATACATAACCAATCTAGGAGACACCACTCTCCAAAAGGTAATAAACGGTGTGTTGATGATGAACTCCTTGCTCTTGTACTTCAAAGGATAGTCTCCCCAACACTCAACTCTCTCTCTCTCGGATTTGGCTATGGTGGAAGAGTGATTTGAGTGGAAAACAACCTGGAGAAGGCTAGAATCAAGGTTCAAATGGTAGGAATGAAATCTCTTGATCTCAACACATAAGTAGGTGGTTCTCTCTCAGAAAATGAATGGTGGAAGTGTAGGCACGTTCTGATAGCTCTCTCACAAATGGAGACAGGGGTGGAGGGGTATATATAGCCTCCACACAAAATCCAACCGTTACACACATTTGACTCATCTCGGTTGGACCGAATGGTTAAACTCGGTGGCACCGATCAGTTTAAAAATGTGAACGTTAACAACTCGGTGGGACCATCTGGAACAACTCGGTGGGACCGATGTGCTAGGGCTTAGGGCAAACATCTTCTCGGTGGCGCCGATTGCATCAACTTGGTGGGGCCGAAGTGAAGCAATAAGCAACAGAGAATCTGTCAAGCCAACTCGGTGAGATCGATTGCATAAACTTGGTGAGCCCGAAGCGAATGCAATAGATCACAGAGTGCTGACAAGGCCATCTCAGTGAGACCGAGATCCGTATTGGTGAGACCGAACTGTTAGGGTTTCTGATAATGGTTATGTCATATGAACTCGGTGGCTTCAGTTAGAAAGAATCGCTGGGGCCGAGTTGGAGTTTTGGGTTTGGACATATATGGATGGAGAAAGTGGCTGAGGCTTTTGGAGCAATATCACTAAGCACTTGAGCAAGTAAGCCATTAAGCAATATCTCATTCCCTTTTAACAACATTGGCTTTTCTATGGACTCAATGTGATCTTGGATCACTAAAATAAAGATGAGGAGCCTTGAGTTTTTGCCAATCTTTGTACTTAGCATTTTGAAGGGGTTCCACATCCTCTTGTCCTTGCCACACCATTGTTGAACTTGTCTGAAATACACTAGATAGAACTATTAGTCCAACAAGAAATATGTTGACATTAATTATGAAAATCACCCAGGGAGCACTTGTGCTTTCACCATTTAAAAAAAAATTAGTTTGCATTAGGCGTGCATTCAAAAAAATCAATGTATATAAAAAATGTCCTTCATACACATTTTTTTGTAGTGTTTGTATTTAAAAAAATCATTCAAAAGTTTTTCAAGGTGTTTGACAAAAAATTCATTGTACATAAAAAATAAGTTCATTGTATATTAAAAAGTCCATCATATATAATTACTTTTGTCCTTTGTGTATTTGAAAAAAGGCTCATGCTAGCGCGCTTTTGGTGATCCTCCCGCTAGCGCTCACTATAAGGGCATGTACATTAGTCTAGACTGATGTCGTCTGTCATGTCACGTTATAGACAACAGAAAAGACACCCAATACATCGGGGGTAATGTTTACACCCGGCGCATCGGCCGAGTCATTCCGCTGGACTCACGTGGGCCACACGATCCACTAGATCGAAGTGACCAGAGAGATGTGGTTTCTTCGTCCACCTTGCAGGAAAACAAACAGAGAAAAAGAAAGTACGCCCACGCTGCCCGCGCTCGTCGGCCTCCTGCACGGCCGCGCCACACGCGCTCGTTGGCCTCCCGCGCCGCACGCGCTCACCGCGCTCGTCGGCCTCCTACGCGGCTGAGCCACACGCGCTCACCGCGCTCGCCGGCCTCCTGCGCGGCCGCACCACACGCGCTCGCCGGCCACAGTGTCCCCAACCTCGATTTATGTTGGTCGCGCCAGCGTGCCGCTTTGACCCGAGGTTGTTCTCGTCGCAGATCTGGCCACATCTCTTGCAGAACGGAGGCACCCCCGTCTCCGGCATCGTTTGGTTCTCGTCGTCGTCACAGCCCCTAGCCGTGTCCGTTGTAGCACCGGGTTGTAGCAAACCACGCCACCGATTTAGTCGGTTGTAGCGTAACTCGACACTGGTTGTAGCTGGTTGGAGAAGCGGTTGTAGCAAAAACACGCCGTCGATTTGCAAACATGACGCCGGTTGTAGCAAAATCGAGGAGCCGATTGTACCAAACCACGGCACCGTTTGTAGCAAAACAAGAAGTCGGTTGCAGCAGAGCGGCGATAGATTGTACCAAGAAATAGAATGCCAGTTTCTACGTTGTAGCAAAACATGATGCTCGTTGTAGCAAAACGTGGCGTCGATTGTAGCAAAAATTGAAGCTGGTTGTAGCACGGCGGCGCTGG
Organism: Triticum aestivum; assembly: GCF_018294505.1. Taxonomy (NCBI): domain Eukaryota; kingdom Viridiplantae; phylum Streptophyta; class Magnoliopsida; order Poales; family Poaceae; genus Triticum; species Triticum aestivum. The sequence continues at coordinate 445,012,280 of NC_057811.1, read as the reverse complement.
TTGTAGCAAAGAAGAGAATGGCACCAATTTTTGCGTTGTAGAAAAACACGATGGCAGTTGTAGCAAAGTGCGACGCAGTGGTAGCAACACGCGACACCGGTTGTAGCAAGGGGTGCGTTGCTGCTGAGACCAGTGTCACCGTCGTCGTTGTACCAATTCAAAGAAAAGCTGCAACCGACGACGAGAAAGCTTCAACCAGCTTCCGAAAAGCTTCAAGGAGAGAACAGTGAGCTGAACAATGGCGCGATATGACAGAGCGCTACTGGAACCCCATCTGGCGCTCGTAGCGCTCCTGGACCACGGCGAGCTGCAAGGCCACCCAAACGACAGCGGCGAGCGGCGGCCTCTGGGACAAGCGGCGAGCATGCCGACGACGGGGACGACGAAGGCGAGCATGCAGGAGCTCGTGGGGCTAGCAGCAAGCGGCGGCCTCTGTGACGAGCGGCGAGCAGGCCGACCACGGGGACAGCGACGACGAGCGCGCAGGATCCCACGGGGCTAGCAGTAGGCGGGCCTCGTGTGCGAGAGGGAGGGGAGGGGCGGGGGGGGTGGAGTGCTGGGTGAGCTGTGAGAGGAGGAAGAAGGAGCGGGGGGGGAGATCCAACGACACGGGGGGCTCCAATCGAACGGCTACCCGGTGACCGGCCGAAACTAGGCCGGTGCGCCGGTGCCTATTAGTCCCCATACATCGGGCTGTTTGCTGGACAGTCCATAGCACCACAAAATCTGAGAGCATCTCCAGCCGCGCCCCCAGTAGGCTCCCTCAGGCGATTTTTTAGCGCCGGCGGGCGAAAATCGGCCAGTCGCATCCCCAGGAGTCCGTTTTTCATCGGGTTGGGCCGAAATAACAGCCGGCGCACCCGTGCCAAACCCGTCGCGCTGGGGGGCACCTCGGGGCACCGGGACAAGCGAAAAGGGGCGTGGGGCCGCTCCGTCGGCGAGAGGAGGGCCTTTTCCCGCCGTTTCTTCCCGGTTCCCCCCGGCTTCCCTCTCATTCTCTCCATTCCTCCCGCCAATCTCCTCCTCCTCCTCCCCTCCCAGCCGGCCGCCATGCCGCCGAAGAAGTACGTGGTATCCCGCGCCGCGACGGGTGCGACCGCCGCCGTCGCCTAGCCGAAGTAGAGGAAGCCGAGGGCGCCGCCGTCCAACCCCCGGGCATGTCCAACGCTGACTGGAGGGCGGAAGTTCAGCGCTGGGAGGCTGTCACCACCGACCGGCGGAACAGGGCCGACGCCAAGAAGGCCCAGGACAGCGTGACGTGGCTCGTGGCTGCGGAGCAGGCGGAGCGCTCGGCCGAACAAGCCGAGGCGGCTCGCGTGGGGATGATGAATCCACTCGGCGGCCACGCCCCGTACGCGCCCTGGAGCCAGCAAAGCGTCGGCTCTTCGGCCGGCTTCTCGTCGTCGCCGCAACCCTGGGGCTGCACGCCATAGCCGGGCTACGCCGACGGTGACGCACACGACGGGTTCCACCCCAACATCACCTTCCCCCATGGTCACCCGGCCTAGCGGACGCCCTCACCCACCTTCGCTGGCGTGCAGTACCCTCCGTACACCTACTCTCCGCCGGCCTACGCATCCTGCCCGACGCCCCCTCTCCGCCGTGGTGCGCTGCCCTTCTCCCAAGCCTCCACGTCGCATCTCGGCGACACCGACGCGATCGAAGCCGACATGGACGACATCATCACGGCCGGCTCGGCCGCCGCCGCCGCGTCCCCCGAGTTTACTACCCAGGATGACACAATGGACCTCAACAGCGACATGGACGGCGAGCTCGACTACGACAAGGAGGAGTCGGAGCCGGAGGAGGAGGAGGAGCCGGCGCCTGCTCCGGCGAGGAAACGGAAGAAGAAGAAGGGAGCGGCCAGGACCGGCGAGCCGCGCATCAAGTGGGCGTCCAAGGAGGACGAGTGCCTCGCCGAAGTGTGGAAAGTCGTCTGCCTCGACCCGATCACCGACACGAACCAGAGCATTGACACATATTGGGACCGCATCAAGGCCGAGTTCGACGAGTGAAAGCTCGTCGACCCCTACTTCAAAGGCGTGTACATGCAGCGCGGGGCGAAGGCAATGGCGAACAATTGGGGGCTCATCCAATCGGCGTGCAACAAATGGCATGGGATCGCCGAGGAGATCGCTGCTCGCCCGGAGAGCGGCAGCAGCATCGAGGATCAGGTATGGCACGCCGGACTCTCCCTTTTCTTTTTGCCGGGCGCGCGCCGCTCACTGATTGTTCCTCGGCGCAGCTGGTGCGGATGTTCGCCATGTTTCGGCAGGACAGCAGCGACCAAGATTTCAAGTACCTCCACGTCTTCAAGCGGATCGAGAAATGCGAGAAGTGGGCGAATGTCCGGCGCACCCTCACCAAGGCCAAGGAGACCTACAAGCCGGACGCGCCGACGCCGGGCGCCCCGAAGGCAACAAAGGGGCCAAGAAGGGGAAACACGCCGACTCGGCAACCGCGCGAGTCCAGGAGTCCATTGAGCATTGCCCCGCCGGCGCACAGACCCGGGCCGCCCTGCGTGAAGAGAAGACCGAGGCGCGGTGGTCGGCGTTGATGACGAACAACACCGTCATGCTCGACCTACTCCGGACCAATGTCGCTGCGAAGAAGAGGAACACCGACCTAGCTTTCCCGATGGGCGGGGCGGACATGCTCCAGAGCAATGACGAGAAGCTCAAGGCGTGGTACTTGGCGGAGCGCGGCCTCATTTTGAACCAGCTGCCGTCGACGGCGCCGCCAACTCTGACGCCCACGCCGCCGCCGCCGCCAAGGCCGAGCGATGATGCCTCCACGACGCCCAACAGCACGGAAGCCGCGCCGACGCCGCCCAGCACAGAAGCAGCTCCGACACCGCCAAGCCCGCACACGCCGACTCCGCCGACGCAAGAGGCCGACCCCGCCGTGTGATGCGTTGCCCATGCTTTCTTTCTTTTTTGTACGCCGAACTTTTCATCCGATCGCCCAACTGTGGCAAGGTGATGATCACCGAACTGAGTCGCTGATCGCCGGACTTGTGGCTTTTTTGGTGAGCGGGAATGACCAAGTTTGAATTTGCCGCGACTTGGGGGCGGCGCCTGGGGGCGTGGCTGGGAGCTAGATCGCCCCCAGGGGCCAATCTAGCGCTGGTTCGCCCCTAGGCGGCTCTTTTCGGCGCCTTGGGGGGCCAACGGCTGGAGATGCTCTGAAAACTTTGTTAAACAATCGAAGTTAGTTATTCCTTATTAAAACAACAGAGAGATTTTCTTGGGCCATTACAGATGATCCAATCGTACAACGGCAAAAAGCACGTCGCTAAGCAGCGACTTCTACGGCAATAGCTCGTCGGTATTTCTGCAGACGACCATCTTCTCTCTCCTTTATCTCTCTCTTCCAAGTAATCAAATATCCTATATGGACTTGCTTACGGACGGCTGAGTCAATATCGTTGTACATGCCCTAAGAGATGCACCACACAACATGACCAGTTCCCCATTGCCTCGTAGTGCCCGATCGGCCCGACATCGCGGGCGTCGGCTGGTCCTCTTGAACAACGCCCTTAGCGTCACGAAGCAGTGGTGGCGCTCACACACGTCGTAGGGGGTGGCGGCCCATCAGCAACCGTTTTCCTTGACAGTGATTCTTGAGAGGGGGTAAGAACAAACTGTGACCATTGAGCACATTGGTCGTGACCACAAAGATTGTTAACCGCTAAGACCGCCGACTTTGAAAATAAATCATTAAGTCAAACAAATCGCAATTTTGAAAATCATCATGGATTTGGAAAAACATATTCACGAAATTAAAAAAAATAACAAGTTTGGAAAAAGTTCATGAATATGGAAAAGGTTAGTAAAATAAAAAAAATCACAAAATGTGAAAATTTTCATTAATTTGAAAAAGGTTTTTTGAATTTGAAGGAAGTTCACAAACTTGAAAAAAGTTTCCGAATTTGAGAAAAGTTGACGAAATTGGAAAAAGTTTGTGAATTTTAAAAAGCTCGCGTATTTGAAGAAATGTTCACTAATTAGAACAAAGTTTACTAATTTTAAAAAAGATCACAATTTTTCTTTAAAAATATTAAAATTCAAAAAAATATAATTTTTTTGAAAAACTGCGAATTCGAAAAGAAAATTAAAACGAAAACAAGAAAAAAGGAAAAGAAAAAAAGAACAAAACCCGACAAAAAGAATAGAAAGACACACAGAACCAGCCACAATAATAAAATGCGAGAAAAGATGCACTACTGGGTACAATCCTAACTGATGCGGCCTATTTGCTCCTGGGGCGGGCGTCCCGTACACATCGGCCTCCATTTGGCGCTTCAAGCGCCAAATTGAATTTGGCTAGAGGGTCATCTACGCTCTCTGCCTAGAATCGGGCATTTCCTATTTGGCGCCACAGAAGCCAGTTAACGTGCCTTTTTGTTAACTGACGCCTGTGGCATTCATAAATGGGCCAGCCCATCTAGACGCCGGTTGAAGATTCGTTTTTTGAAAATTCTATGAATTTTTTTAAATTTCAACAGTTTTTTTCAGATTGATGAAGTTTTTGAAATATTGATGAACTTTTTTCAGTTCAATGAACCTTTTCTAAAAATACATGAACTTTTTTGAATTTCTATGAACTTTTTTCAAATTTAGTGAACTTTTTAAAAAATTAATGAACTTTTGCTAAATTGGATGATTTTTTTCAATTTGAATGAACTTTTTTTCAAATTGCTGAACTTTTTCCAAAATTGATGATTTTTTTTAAAGATATGACCTTTTTTGAAATGATGAACCTTTTTTCTTTATATCTGTAAACCTTTTTTGATTTCACATTTTTTTGTAGCAAAAAATAGAAAAAATGGGGCAGTACGCTAGTGGGCCGGCCCATGCTAGCAGCGCTGCAGGCGCCAGATCATTAACTGGTGCCTGCAGCGCTGCATAGGAGCCCCCTAGAATCGACCTCGTAAGCAGCGACCGACCGATTTCTTATGTTAATCGAAGCCTTTCCTTGGGGACGGTTAGCAAGAGAGAGCTTCTAGTTGGCGCCCACGATCCGGAGCATATGGGCCGGCCCATACTGCGTTTTGTTTAAAAACAAGAATTGGTGGGCCTGCAACCGTTGACGGGTCCACCAACGATCGTCCACTGTGGATGTTGTTAATTGAACAAAAAGTTCGAAAAATTGAAAAAGTTCGTTGGTGGAGAGTTGGGCGTTGACCTTTGGAAAAAAAAAGTTCGAAAAATTGAAAACAGTTCATAGAGTTGTGAAAAATCATCAATTTTAAAAAACTCAAAACCTAGAAAAGTTAGTAATTTGAAAGGTTGACCAAAATGAAAAAGTTCACAAATTAGAAAAAAATTAGAAGCTTAAATAAAAGTAAATAATTTGAGAAAAAATCATAAATTTGAGAAAATTTTAAGGATTTAATAAATGTTCAGAAAATTTGGAAAATTAAAAAATAAATTTGGAAAAAGCCCGTCAATTTGTGAAAAGTTCAAGAGTTTGATAAAAACAAAAAAGCAAAAACGAAGGAAAAAAGGAAACTAAAATAAAAAAATAGACCTAAATAGGCGGGCCATTTACATAAACGGTGTTGTAGAGGAGTGTCCGCCGGATTGTAAATTGCACTATGACCGGCGCTTAAGGCACCAAATAGGATTTGGGGGTTAGCGATGTCTGGAGGTTAGCCAATTGGCCGGGACCCGGGAGATAAGCTCATGCAACCACGTATCGCTGTTTTTTCTTCTTGAGTAACAACCCTTTAGTATAATTGGCCCAGGTAAAAAACTGCGGTGGAGGACATAATTGACACACATCTAATGGTCCAGGTCGACCAGATCACGTGAACGGATGGCCAGAAACTGCAAGGTCGAGAGAGGGTTGGGCTGGCTTAGGTTTAGTTTTACTGTCCTAAATGAGTTATTTTGTTATAAACTTATCGTACGACAATATGATGTGTATTCATTAGAGAAAAGTATGTTTTTGGTCCCTCAAATTCCTCAAAAGTATAGACTTGGTCCCTCAAGATTTTTGGGTAGATATTTGGTCCTTCAAGTCTCAAAACCGGATAAATTTGGTCCAAAACTAGATTTTGAGCACGTTGATCAGGTTTGACAGATGAACAGTAAATTCAAAAGAATAGTAGATTTTTTAAAAAATCTGAATTTTTGTGACAACTAAGATGCTTTGGTTGTGCTAGGTGCGTGTAAATTTTTATGGTCAAATAACACCGGAGGAGCTTAAGGAAAAGAAAAAAAAATTGGCTTTTTTGTGAGACAAGATTTTTTTTCCTACCTAGAGCCTCGAATGTCTAAGCACCACAGAAAGTTTCATGCACCTAGCGCACTCAAACATCTTAGTTGCCACAAAATTTCAGTTTTTTCTGAATTTTCTTGCTATTTTTTAATTTACTATTTATTTGTCAAACCTGATCAACGTGGTCAAAATCTGATTTGGGACAAAACCTATCTGGATTTGAGACTTGAAGGACAAAATGCCTACCAAGAAATATTTGAGGGACCAAGTCTATAATTGTGAGGAACTTGAGGGACCAAAAATATATTTTTCTTTATTCATTAGTACATAATTTTTTTTTCAGAAACACTAACGCCCACACGTGTGGCACGTCTCCAACTCGCCCACACGCCTGAATCGTCGTTGGTTGTTTTTTGCACGAATCCTGACACCAAAAGATGGATTTGATGTGCCACGTAGGACAAGCCCGGTGTGTGGTGTGTAGGTAGTTCGCCCGCACGCTGTTTCTCCATCGGACGAGACCAGTCGCGAGTCGGGGCGTGCAATGGAACTGCCATCACGCCCGCACGCCGCGCACGACTTCTGTTCCCCATCTCCCACGACTGCCCATTTTCCCACTCTCCCACACCCAAGTGTCATTTGCCATGTTTTTTGCAGGGTACATGTCAACTGCCTTATTTGTGATTGTAAGCAGATGACAACTCTCTTTTACCCGAACATGTTAGTGTTGCCACGTCTGTTTTGTAGCGCTACATGACAATTGTCTAGTGTTAGTAGGTGGCAACTCTTAAAGATACCGTCGTCACCCACATGCCCGTCTCCTCTCCCACACACCAAAAGCTATCAGTTGCCATGTGTTTTTTGCAGGGTACATGGCAACTGCCCTAGTGTGCTTGTAAGCAGATGGCAACTCTCTCTTTACCCGAACATGTTTTTTGCCATGTTTTTGTAGTGCCACATGGCAACTGTCTAGTGTTAGTAGGTGGCAACTCCTAAAGTTTTTCCAATCATGGCACCTGTAGTAGACCAGACCATACATGGCAACAGCTGCAGTTGCCCAAAAATAGCATCCGGCACTTGACCTGAGATGGCAACTGCAGTTGAGCAACCATGGCAATTGTAGTTGTCAGACATGGCAACTGTAGTTCAGCAACATGGCAACTGCAGTTACGAACATGGAAGAGGGTCCGGACCATGGCAATCGCGGCGGGACGCATGGTTACTGCCACGCGGGGCGTGTGGCTCGCAGGCGGGGAGGGGCGACGGCCAAGACGGGTCGTGCGGGCCGCGTGGTCGCTCGCCCGGACGTGCTCGTGCGGGTGATCGCGCCGCACACCGAACGTGCGGGCTGTGGCGGGGTGCGCCCGGACGTGCTCGTGCGGGCGGACCTGTGTCGATGCCACACGGGGCGTGCGGCACATACCCCCTAGATGCCACACGTGTCGCAGTTATCGTCGTCCATTTTTTTGAATACGTAATAGATTAGAACAACTACAATTTTTTTCTATATTTACATACAACCTTAATGACAATATTAATTATTTCCAAATTTAGACAAAGCGATAAGTATACATTAACACTAACAATTAGTGAGTGTGATCTTATCTACTACTATTAATCTACATCTACATCTACATCTATCTACATCTACACTTCTACACTATCTACACTACTATTAAACAAGAGAACTTCATGAGGCCAGACGGAAACTCTGCCCACAGAAACAACCCACGCCCACACGAGTCTACAGATAACAACCCACGTCCAATTAACACGGAGAGTCATATATCATATATGGAAACAAATGAGCTAACTTAGCGGGAATCAATCCAGGCCCGGCGTCCATATTACGGATCCAGATTACATGCCCCGTCGGTGCCCTGCGCAGCCGCCGAGCCACCCGACGACGGCGGTGACGACGAGCTCGCCGAGTCACTCAACGACGGCCAGGACGACGCGCTGTTCCCCAACACAGGTGCAGCCGCACAGGCGCCCTGCCACGGCCGCGACGAGGAGCTCCTCGCTGAGATAGGTACATGCTCTTCTCTGATCCGAAGTTCGAAAGGCTTTTACACGCCACTGCCGGTGGTCTCTACGGATCAATCCGTAATTACATCCTATTCACGATTTCACATCTACAAGGCAACGTAGTCGCTAGAGGTGATCCAACAAAGTGAATCAACATGCCTTGTGTTACCCCGCAGAGTTACAGAGATATCATTATGTGACTTAGGAAATTCTTTGGGCAACATCCACCTGATTACTAGAGAGAATAGTCACGCAAGTTAGTCTCAAATTTTTTACTGAACAATTAAAAAAAGAAATAGATACTGAAATTTAGTTGGAAAGGATGTCCTGATACCACTATGTTAAGTAAACATAAGCAGATATGTGCATACAGTTGTGATGTACTCCCTACGTCCCAACATATAAGATCGATTTTCAAGCTAACAAAACATAGGGTCTGAATGTGTACGGCGTGATAATAATATATGCTTTGATTTTCAGGAAAACATCGACAAAGGAGCGAAGGACGAGCATACACTAAATATGCAGATTGAATGCATGATAACCAAAGATGAAGATATGAACACCGAGTCAACAAAGGCAATAGAAGAACAAGGCATCATGGAAGATGCAGAAAATATGCAGATTGATGTGGTGATATCCTAACACAAGCATACAAACCCCAAGCCGATAAACGCGGTTTTTAATTTCACATGCCATTATTATTCTTCTTATTCAGGGGGACAAAACAATATGTAATCTATAGTATAATAATATCATACCTACGATTCTTTACTCATCTTCATAATATTTGCTCTTCTATAAGTACTGGAGAATATTATATTATTATGTGTTTCAGTTACTAAGCGATGAAGAACCAATAAGCACCGGGTAATATTATATTATGTGTGTTTCAGGTACGAAGCGAGGAAGAATCAAATGGAATAGACGACGACGATGAAGTACAGAAAAAAAAAGCACACAGGGCACAGATTGCGAAGTGGCAAAGCCATGCTTCCGTTTCAACTATCCCAAATAATTCTAATTCTCATTATTTTATAATACTACATAGGGATTATTATTTGTAATATTAGTTCTAATTCTAATTATATTAAACCCTGCATACTTATTGTTCTTTGTAATCTTGCTCTCAGGAATTAACCTTGAATGAAACAAGTGAACAAATGCAGTCAGATCGGGATGAGGAATTAGCACAAACATTTGGCACCGAAGGGGCAGACACTATAGGGGACACAATGGGAGAATCAAATGGAACGGCCGACAAAGAAGTGATGAAAAAGCATAGCACGTAGTCCAGTGATTCCGAAGACTCCGAAGTGATAGAGGCATCTTTTCTTTTTCAACTATGTCCCAAATAGGTCTAATTATAAGTATATTATATCCTGCATACCCATTATTCTTTGCAATGTTGCTTCCAGGAATTAACCTTCAATGAAACAAGTGAACAGATGGATGCAGCTGAGGACAGAGAATTAGAACTAACGTCTGGCATGGAAGGGGCACATACAGGGAAGCCTATCCGACTGCATAACAAACCTAAGAAGGCACAAGACTAATGGGTGGCTCAAGAAGACACGGACAAATCCTTCTATGCCTTGTTTTTGCTACATTTATTTTCTTTGTCATTAATAAATGTTGTTACTTACATCATGATAGATTACGCCTGCACTGGCGATGATTGGTCCGTGATTGAAAATATCATGTCTGAACCAAACGATAAAATAAATTTAGTGAGCATCGACGACTCACATCTCCAATGAAAACAGTTAGAACATCCATTACTCCCCAAAGGATTTGTTGGCGACGAAGTAAGTATATGTAGCTTTCAGACAAGACCATGCTATTTTAACATGAGTTTCTATTCTCTCCTATGGCTAAGGTGTGCACTTGATATTGCAGATCATAGACGCATACATACATTGCATAAGTGCTAAAGAGCATCTACAGATGAGGTCAGGTGGAAGTGTGTTCTTAGAGAGTGCATGCATCTCTAAGATGATAAAGGAATTTAGCTCTATACGGGATGACGCACCAATATGGGTATTAAACAGAGCTACAACTTATTTGGAACATGATATGGTCAGTCTCAGTTCCATACAAATGTTTGTATAGATGGGACATAAACTAACAAAAACCCTATTTTCAGATATTCATTCCAGTTAACATTGAACACTTCCATTGGTACCTAGCAGTTATAAATACCGGGCAGCGATGCATCCAGGTGCTCGACTCGCTAGGCCCAGGAATGAGCCGCAAAAGACCTCATCGCTATGGTTAGTCATTAGTCCCACTACACCATCTTTTGATAAGACGATTTCTGTTATTGTTCGGTTGTGATACTAATACTTTGTCATTTATTCATTCAACAGCTCAAAGGACTAGAAAATGTATTCGAATATGCATCGCTTCAAGTGGAACTAAAAACTGATAAGTGGAAAGACTTAAACATCTCAGCATGGCCAAGGGAAGAGTGTATTAAGTGAAGGAAATATGCCCTAGAGGCAATAATAAAGTATTATTTATTTCCTTATATCATGATAAATGTTTATTATTCATGCTAGAATTGTATTAACCGGAAACATAATACATGTGTGAATACATAGACAAACAGTGTGTCACTAGTATGCCTCTACTTGACTAGCTCGTTAATCAAAGATGGTTATGTTTCCTAGCCATAGACATGAGTTGTCATTTGATTAACGGGATCACCTCATTAGGAGAATGACGTGATTGATCTGACCCATTACGTTAGCTTAGCACCCGATCGTTTAGTACGTTGCTATTGCTTTCTTCATGACTTATACATGTTCCTATGACTATGAGATTATGCAACTCCCGTTTATCGGAGGAACACTTTGTGTGCTACCAAACGTCACAACGTAAATGGGTGATTATAAAGGTGCTCTACAGGTGTCTCCAAAGGTACTTGCTGGGTTGGCCTATTTCGAGATTAGGATTTGTCACTCCGATTGTCGGAGAGGTATCTCTGGTCCCACTCGGTAATGCACATCACTATAAGCCTTGCAAGCATTGTGACTAATGAGTTAGTTACGGGATGATGTATTACGGAACGAGTAAAGAGACTTGCCAGTAACGAGATTGAACTAGGTATCGAGATACCGACGATGGAATCTCGGGCAAGTAACATACCGATAACAAAGGGAACAACGTATGTTGTTATGCGGTTTGACCGATAAAGATCTTCGTAGAATATGTGGGAGCCAATATGAGCATCCAGGTTCCGCTATTGGTTATTGACCGGAGAGGTGTCTCGGTCATGTCTACATAGTTCTGGAACCTGTAGGGTCCGCACGCTTAACGTTACGATGACAGTTATATTATGAGTTTATATGTTTTGATGTACCGAAGGTTGTTCGGAGTCCCGGATGTGATCACGGACATGACGAGGAGTCTCGAAATGGTCGAGACATAAAGATTGATATATTGGACGACTATATTCGGACACCGAAAGTGTTCCGGAGAAGTTTCGGATAAAACCGGAGTGCCGGAGGGGTTACCGGAACCCCCCGGGGAAGTATTGGGCCTTAGTGGGCCTTGAGGGGAGAGAGAGGGCAGTAGCCAGGAGGTGGCGCGCCCCTCCCATGAGGAGTCCTATTAGGACTAGGAGAGGGGGGCGCAGCCCCTCTTTTCCTCTCCCTCTCCCTCTCTTTCCTTCCCCCCCCTCTCTTCCTAGTTGGACTAGCAAAGAGGAGTCCTACTCCTACTAGGAGGAGGACTCCCCCTCTCCTTGGCGCGCCTAGGGCAGCCGGCCTCCCCCTTGCTCCTTTATATACGGGGGCGGAGGGGCACCTCTAGACACACTTGATATACGATATTTTAGCCGTGTGCGGTGCCCCCTCCACCATATTACACCTCGATAATACCGTTGCGGAGCTTAGGCGAAGCGCTGCGTCGGTGGAACATCATCATCGTCACCACGCCGTTGTGCTGACGAAACTCTCCCTCAACACTCGGCTGGATCGGAGTTCGAGGGACGTCATCGAGCTTAACGTGTGCTAAACTCGGAGGTGCCCTACGTTCGGTACTTGATCGGTTGGATCGTGAAGATGTACGACTACATCAACCACGTTGTGATAACGCTTCCGCTGTCGGTCTACGAGGGTACGTGGACAACATTCTCCCCTCTCGTTGCTATGCATCACCATGATCTTGCGTGTGCGTAGGAATTTTTTTGAAATTACTACGTTCCCCAACAGTGGTATCAGAGCCAGGTTTTATGCGTTGATGCTATGCACGAGTAGAACACAAGTGAGTTGTGGGCGATATAAGTCATACTGCTTACCAGCATGTCATACTTTGGTTCAGCGGTATTGTGAGATGAAGCGGCCCGGACCGACATTACGCGTACGCTTACGCGAGACTGGTTTCACCGTTGCGAGCACTCGTTGCTTAAAGGTGACCGGCGGGTGTCTGTCTCTCTCACTTTAGTTGAACCGAGTGTGGCTACGCCCGGTCCTTGCGAAGGTTAAAACAGCACCAACTTGACAAACTATCGTTGTGGTTTTGATGCGTAGGTAAGAACGGTTCTTGCTAAGCCCGTAGCAGCCACGT